>NC_037676.1:93468307-93686174 GCF_003255815.1 Theropithecus gelada
AAAAAAAAAAAAAAAAAAAAAAAAAAAAAAAAAAAATGTTTTTGAAAAATAATTGACTTGGAGAAATGTCTTATAATTGCAAGTGAATGCAGCAGAATTTACATATATTATTCTAAATTTGAATAGTAATTTAATTGACCAGGAAATACACTGTTTTCAGAGTCTCTCTATATGGTGGGATCATAGGTGAAATGATCCGGCTCTTTGTCTCCACCCAAATCTCATCTTAATTGTAATTCAAATTCTAATCCCCACATGTTGGGGGAAGAACTCTGTGGTAGCTGATTACACCATGGGGGTAGTTCCCCCATGCTGTTCTCATGATAGCGAGTAAGTTCTCATGAGATCTGATGGTTTATAAGGGGCTTTTCCCCTCTTTGCTTTGCACTCCCTCTCCTGTCACCTTGTGAAGGATATGTTTACTTCCCCTTCTGCCATAATTGTAAGTTTCCTGAGGCCTTACCAGCCATGCAGACCTGTGTCAATTAAACCTCTTTTCCTTATAAATTACCCAGTCTTGGGTATTTCTTTATAGCAGCGTGAGAATGTACTAACACAACAGGTAACATTTATCATCATCTATATACTTTTCAAAATTTCTGAGGAAATGTTTAATGTATAAAAGTAAAATAGTTTTTTCTTTTAATATAATGTTAAAAAAACATAAAGAAGTAAATATCCAAAAAGCTGCCACACAGATATAAATACTATTGATGTTTTGGCAACATCCAAATATTTTTTTCTACACATATTCTTGATAGCATTCACTGAGCATTCACAATGTATAATGCACTGTACTGAGAAGTCTTGTAGATGTGTAAGATTTTGTAATCTAATACTATGCTGCTATTGACCTGAGATACTGCATTTCTAACAAGTTTCCAGGTAATGCTGATGCTGTTTTTCTGAAGGCTATACTTTTCAATAAAATTTTTGTACATCAAAATATTGTTATATGGAGGTCTGTGAAGGGGAAAACAGTGCAGTGAGGGGAAAGAAAAAAGGAGACTTGGGATTTCCTTTCCTTGAGAATCAATTGTTGTCAGATGCTTAGAATGCCTTACGTTACATTAAAGCTCAATTGGGAGAAATAAGTAGTTAATGGTGGCCTCATAATATACTGGGGGTAAATCCACTATGAAGGCAGACTACTTCCTCATTTGAAAGGTAGCAAAATTGAAAAAGTTTAGTTCCTGAGTCCTTCCCATATGCATATTCCATTCTTCACTTAGTGTTTTCATTCCTGTTTCTTGCCTTTTCTACATCCATCCCATAGCATGTAAAGTATAATTATCTTCATTGTTGTATTTCCTAAATCATCAGTATTTGTTATAATTTCCTCTTTGACCCAAAGGTTATTTAAGAACATTAACAAAATTCCAAGTATGTGATTTTTCAGGGTTGAAAATTATTATTTTCTAGGGTTTTTTTTTTTTTTTGGTAATGTGGTCATGAGTGCTTTCTAGAAATATATTGAAGTTTTCTCTATATCCGAGTATAAAATCATTTAGAAGTGCTTCAGGATAATTTGAAGAGAATGTAAAAATAAGGTAGAAAAGTAATATATATATATTACACACACATTTAACTACCTTTTCTCTCTTAACTTTCCATTTACTTGGTTTATCAAAGGCTGTAACTGTGCTGGGCTGGTGGCTCACATTTGTAGTCTCAGTGCTTTGGGAGGTCGAGGCAGGAGAATTACTTGAGCCTAGGAGTTGTAGGCTGCAGTGAGCTATGATGTTGCCACTGCATTCCAGCCTAGGCTACTAAGCAAGACCCTGTTGTCTCTAAAAAAATAAATCATAAATGTTGAAGTCATAGTCCAACATATTTTTTGCTATATTCTCTTTAATAATATATACAGAAGGATTACTCAACAAATTTTAAATACATAAAACGCACTAATTTAAATGTACGTTTTAAAATAGATATCAATGTACATAAGTAAAACTATCACCCACATGAAGATACAGAACATATATTTTATATATTGTCATATTTACCATATAGTTTAAATGTTATATCCTATATTGTATGTTTTACATAAAATGTCTTGTTATGTTTAGATTCTGTTTAATAAAAATGTTGCTATTTCTATGATTTATAGTTTTCATTATCTTTAAACTCTTTGATCCTTTGTTTTATACAAATGTATCTCAGGTTACAGATTGATTTTTGACCCAATTTCAATTGTAATAGGGCTATTTAACCAGTTTATAAGTCATCTGTACTATCAATCTACTTTTTGCTAATTTTAATGTCTTTTTGCTATTTCTCTTTTGCCGTTTTTTTTTTTTTTTTTTTTTTACCACTTCTTTTCCAAACCAAACATTGGAACATATATATTCTATTTTTGTAGTTAACACTTATTTCCATGTCAAATTTACTTAGATAAACTATATGATGCAGTAACTGCTGTTTTTCCCCATGCAACACGTACAGAAAATGAGGATGTATCCACCCACTCCCAAACCAGTGATTTGGAAGTTTCTTTACAATATCAGTAGTAACATTATGGACAAACTTGCTATTTTTTTCCTGCTATACTTAAAAATAACGGAAATAAAACTGTTTTCCAATTTTGCCAGATTTGACATTTAGAATGCTGTTATTTGTCCAATCTACAGTGACAAAGCCCTTTTACTTAGGTTTAGCTTAAGAACATGCATATTTGTATCCACAATACATGCTAAAAATAAAACACTATTTGTTCAATATATTGAACATGTGGCATGCCTTTCCAGCTTAAATGTAAACTGAAATTTTAGACCTAGCTTACGTTTCTATTTTTGTAGTTTTAATGCCCTATACATAACAATTTAAACTCTATGCTCCTTAACTAGTTCTAATGCATAGCATTAATTCTTTCATACAATTGCCTCCCTATTCTTTTATTTTAATTCAGGTTCTCTGTTAGCTGCAGTAAATCATTGAGCAAAATTTTCAGGGAAGGTTCTTGATTGATATACTTTCCTAACCCCTGTATATCTAAGAATGTCTTCCACTTTCCTTTGTAAAGAAATGATAACTTGGCAGAGTATATAATTCTTGGCTCAAAATTATTTTCCCTTAAAACTCTGTAGATATTGTTCCACTGTCTTCTGGCTTTTAGAATTGGAGGAGAAAAATCTGAGGTCAGTCTGACTTTTGCCCCTTTGTAAATAACCTGCTTTCTCTCTGTGGATGCTTGTAAAATGTTTTGTCTTTGAAATTCAAAAACGTCACCAGGATATGTCTAGGTGTTTCTTTCTTTTCATTAAATTTTAAAGGTACCCTGTGAGCCTTTTCCGTTTGTAGATCTAGTTCGTTCTTCAATTCTGGAAAATTTTCTTCAATTAGATCCTTAATTATTGTTTCAGTTCTACTTGCTCTGTCCTCAGTTTCAGGTATTCCTATTATGCATATACTGTACTCCTGGACCGGCCCTCTAGATCTCTCTTTTTCTCCTCTTAATTTCTTTTCCCCTTTTCTCTGTATTCTGTGACAATTTGTCGTTTTGCACTTACTTCAGTAATTCGATTTTGTGGCCAATCCAGCGTGCGCCCTTCTGTTAACTCTCCCAACTTCCTGGTATTTTCCAAGCGCTCTGACATTACCCTCTTTATTATCGCGAACAGGTTTTTAAGCTCCTGTATTATATGATTCTCAATCCTTCTTATATCTTCTGTTTCCATCTCTATATCCCTTCCAAGAGGAGGCATTTTCCCGATTACTTAGCGCTGTTCCTTTCTTCTGAGGGGCAGTATTACGACCTTGGAAACAATAAACATAATTTAATTCCACACAGCCCCAAACAGCCCCAAAATTCTCATTGATAATTATCGACGACTTTATTAAAACGCTTTTTCTTTCTTACCTTTTCAGTTGCTTTTCTTAGAAGCAGGGACCAAAATCAAAGATTAAAGAAGGTCCTCCGAAGCACTGAATAAAACAGACGTTGAAAACTATTCCCCTTACGTCATCTCTGCGCGCCTCACGTCAGGGCCAAGAGCCTAGCGCTTAGCTTTATGGCAGACGGGGCTCTAGCGTTCTAGTCAATCCCGAGGCTGCAACCTCCGCTTCTCCGCTCGCCGTCTGGTTCCTTCCCTGCCGCCCCGCCCATCACGGCAGGGTCACGGTAGTGCGCACGCGTAGCACCCCATTCAAGTTTCCCCTCTTTGCAGTGGCTTGGTTTAGATCCGGTGCCGCCTTCAAGGCGGGGCAGGGTCCCAGCCGTAGCCAATGGAGCCCCGGGTGAGGGTTGAGGGGTGGAAAGTGCCTGCTAGCCGGTGGTACAGGTTTCTTCCAGCGCTTGTGCTGGGCTACCTGGTCCTCATGGAGGCGGTCTTGACCGAAGAACTTGATGAGGAAGAGCAGCTGGTGAGAAGGCATCGCAAAGAGAAGAAGGAGTTGCAAGGTGAGGCGGAAGGAAGCGGGAATCTGGAAGCCGCCGCTACTGGAGGAAGGGCGCGTGGCGGGTCGGTTCTGGGGAATCTTAAGGCGTGACTTACTTGGATCACCCTAGACTTCCCCTAGTAGCAGTGGCCTCTTCTCTCCCGCCTTCCCTGCCCCGGAGGCCCTTTAATTCCCCAGCCTTCAGAGGATTCCCCTTCTGAGGCCTGCCGCGTGCCCCCTACCCCGCGCCGCCTCGTGGGTGCTGGTGTCTGAAAATACCTGGAAGTCGCGGTCTTGGACCCAGACTGGTCCCCTCCCAAACCCACGATGCCTCCCTTTTCTATACCTGCCCCAGTTACCGATACTTGTCTCTAATGGGTGTATTTTGAATGGACTCACCTCAGTTTAGGAGGTTCAGAAAGGATAGCTGAAAGATTTAAAACTTGCTACAGTCAGGTTTTTTTCCTTCTCCTATCTCACCAAACAACCGAAACATATTCAAGATTTTGTTAATGAAGTTTTTTGGGTTTTTTTTTGGTCTCAGCTTCATCTGGGCCCTTCTGTCTCTGTAGCTGTCTGTTAGGTGATGACTCTTTCTTCTATAATTACTTTTTCTGTACCTTTCTCCCCTTACTATCCCCTTATTGGTTCCTGTTTCTCATCTTCTTTTACTCCTGCGTGTCTGACTTAATGATTTTAATGGCTTTTCAGCCAAAATTCAGGGCATGAAGAATGCTGTTCCCAAGAATGACAAGAAGAGGAGGAAGCAACTCACCGAAGATGTGGCCAAGTTGGAAAAAGAAATGGAACAGAAACATAGAGAGGAACTGGAGCAATTGAAGCTGACTACTAAGGAGAATAAGGTATGTGAAATAAACGTTTGTCGTTGCCTACACCATTTGAAAACAGCTGTCCACTTCTCTTAAACTGCTTATTATCTAAAATCATAAAATGGGTAGGGAAATGAAATCACTTAGTTATGCTCATGCATCACTTCTCATTAATGTTTTTGTGACCAAGTTCACAGGACAGTGTGTTTTTACAAGGGAGATCAGCAAAGGAAGTGCTATACTTCTTTACCTATACTTCTTTACCTATTTACTTGCCCAAAAGATGAAGCTTCACCAAATGAAAGTTGGAAGACCAGGCATCTGATCCCAGAATTGCGACTAAATGGGATTGTAACCTGAGCAAGGTTACTTAATCTTTCTGAGCTCCAATTTTCCCACATATATAATACGATACAAATATTTCTGCTGTCTAAGCACAGGTTTTTGTAAGAATCAAGAAAGTGAACGTGAAATCATTTTTAAATTATAAAACTGCTTTATGAACAAGTTGTAATGAATGAAATTTTACTGACGTTTCTTGTAAGTTGGAGCATCCTAACTTTCATGATTTTAGCTAATATTTATTTTATCGTTGGAGCTAATATATATGTGCCAAACACTTTGTTTTATATGTATTATCTAATTTAACCTCAGTAACACACTGTGAGTTGTTACCTATGAAGTAAGTGTACATAATCCCATTTTTCAAGTGGGAAACAGGGTTAGAGAGATTAAGAACTTTGTCCAGAAGTCGTAACAGCCATTAATTGCCAAAGCCAGAATTCCAAATGAGAACTATCTTACTCCAGGAAGTGAATACTGAATTCTGTTATAGCTTTGTATAGTGTGGTATTTATTGTATGGGTTTTGGATGTGAAAGGTCATATAGACTCCACAGCCTCCATCTTTGGTAGAAAGTTCTTATGTCTATGCAAAATCTTACCTGCCGTACTTAAATTTTGGTTGATTTTTGGTTTGCTGTTGACAAGTACAGCTTGTCTGTGCTATTTACAATGGTCCTTACATTAAATATAGTCTAAATTTCTTTAACTTTGTTTGTCATTATTTCCCAACTTTCCTTGCTTTTAATATACTTCATCTCCAGGTAACAAGGCTTGATACTCCAGGTGTTAAATTGTGATGTGACAATTGTAGTGTTCCTAATTGTCTCTCCATGTTTTCTGTTAGTGAGATAGTTTTGTTTGCTCCCTCAGACCTTTCAATTTTGAGGTTTCTTTCCCAGGTTTCCAAGGACAAAAGTGTTTGATTCATAAGCTACATGGGGTCCTACTGTTAAAACACAAACTCCTATTCTACTTTGAACTATTTATCTTTTTCATTAATTTAAATTGGTTTTCTTTTCTGAATACTACCAAAACTAATACCATTGCTTTTTTATTTTTCAGATGCATCTCTTTTATCTTGCCTATTGTCAATATAGTTGTTTGTAAATTTTAGCAGATTCCTCTGAAGAATCACAAGACTTCTAATTTCACTATAGTTGATAGCCACTCTTTGAAGTCTCTATCTGATTTTGATATTTTGATCATTTGGGACATAGCCTTTGGAGACTTCTGTCTCTGTGTATTAAAGGCCTTGAGTTGTTCTATGTATGTGTTATACCAATTAGGATTGATTATAATATCAAATGATATTGTAAATTAAATATATTTTCTGCCTGCAGTTATCAGTTTGTAGATGGAAAAGGGTAGGGTAGGAAAAGCTCAACTTCCTACTAGGGTCAAGGATTAGTACTCATCAGGTTTTGGCTAATTAAGATGGAAGAAGGCTTCTCTTGCCAGTTGAGGTTATGCAGGTGATAATAAACTGAGCCAGCAAATGACCTGTATCTTATACATACTGTCAGTAGTCAGAGAAAAGAAGAGTGGAGTGCCAAATGAATTGGCACTTACAGGAAGTACACTACTGCATTTAGATTAATGGAGTAAGCATTCTAAGAAAGAAGGAAAGCATGCAGGGATGAGCATGATCTTTGAAGGAAACTTCTTGAGAACTTGTCAAATTCTTCCATAAAAATAGAGACAGGAGACAAAACCATATTATCTAGTACAGTGTCTATTGCCATTATTCAAATTTGAAGTGTGGGATTAGATATATTTATGATTTTCAATAATTTAATTTAAAAAGTATTTTATATTGACTTGTTAATGCTTTTTGTTTCCTTCAGATAGATTCTGTTGCTGTTAACATTTCAAACTTGGTGCTTGAGAATCAGCCACCTCGGATATCAAAAGCACAAAAGAGACGGGTATGAAAGTCATGTCACCAAGTATATAAGTTAGTGCTGTGTGTTCAATACTATCTTAGGTCTTGTTATAGGAAGAGAATGAAAAAAAAAATGATGCAGTTCCTTGTCAAGGGACTTGAACTAACATTTATTAAGCACCTGCTGTGTGTTACATACTATGCTAAGCTGCTTATATGACATCTCATTTAGTCCTGACAATAATCCTGTGAAGTAGGATTTCTTATCCCCATTTTATGGAGAAGAAAATGGTCCTAAGAGAATATAAAATAACATATTCAGGTTGCAGCTGTTATAGGAGAGTGAAGCTGGGAGTGGGAGTGCAAAGTAGTTTTTTTTACAAATATATTATCCCAGACTTAAAAATTCAGAATGTGGGCCCAGGGGATTCTGATGCACAACCTTGGCTAAGAACTATACCATTGGGTGAGAAATAAGGATTTGAACCTAGAAGTTAACGTGTAGATACATGTTCTTAGATAATTATGTAGGTATCTATATAATGGTTACAAACTTCTTAGATAATTATGTAGGTATCTATATAATGGTTAATTATGAAAATTTAGAGAAGGGAAAGTTCATTATGCTAATAATGGGTTGGAATTTGAAAGAAATAT
This sequence comes from Theropithecus gelada, assembly GCF_003255815.1. Lineage (NCBI taxonomy): Eukaryota > Metazoa > Chordata > Mammalia > Primates > Cercopithecidae > Theropithecus > Theropithecus gelada. The sequence continues at coordinate 93,476,398 of NC_037676.1, forward strand.
TATTTAGATAAGATATTCCAAATAGGAGAAACAGCATGCACAAAAACAAATGTGGGGATGATATACTGCATTATTGAAGAGCTATAAGGAAACTGATTTATTGGAAGTAGCTAGTTCATATCAGCATTATAGAAATAAGATTAGATAGGTAAGTCCCTTTGAATTTGAAAAAGAAAAATGATTAAATTCAGTCTTTTTAGTTACGAGTATTATTTTATTAACAGTTGATGTTTTCTATGGTTTAAATGCATATTTTTAAACTCGTTTTGCATCTTATGACATAGTATGTAATTTAGTAGAGCATGGAGTTTAGTGTCAAACAGATGAGGTTTTAATTTCATTTACTGTTATACTTTGGGTACGGTACTTCTTTAAGCTTCAGTTTCACATCTATGAAACAGGGGCAAATTATAGCTACTTCATAAGCTAATTCATTGTGAATATTAAATACTGTACTATTTCCAAAGCCTTTAACACAAGGCCTGGAGAACTAATGGGTCAACAAATGATAGTATCGTTTCTATGTTAAGTAGTGCATAGTATGCCTCTTAAAAATAAAACCTAAAAGCAATGTCTTTTTCTATATTAAGTAGTGCATAGTATGCCTTTTAAAAAATTAAACCTAAAAGCAACGTCTTTTTTTGTTTGAAAGTTGATGAAATGCACAGAGTCAAACATTTCTCATTCTTGTATAGAATTTTATTCTTTAGTAGATATAATTGTGAATTTTGTAGATTCATTAAATTTAAATCTCATAGAATCTTGGAGATTATCTTCTTATGATATGCATTCTTTTGTGATGATCTCACAATTGTCGTCTAGCTTCTATAGATCAAAAAGGAAAGGCAGAATTTTTGCATGCCGGTAGCATAACAAAATACTGGAATTACATCTACTTAGTAATTGAAGCATCTTATAATAGCCTATTTAATTCTGGAAAACCTAAGGGCACAAGTCCTGTCTTTATCAAAACTTGTTCCTCCCCAGGTGGACCTCTGACAACAAAACAAACAAAATGAAAACTCCCTTACCTTTCTCAAAAATTTTGTTACTTTTCCCTTAAGATACTGCACAACTGGAATTAATACCTTTGTCAGTTATACTCTCAAACCATTTAGTATCTTTTATAGTCAGCTGCTTTAACACTTGGCAGAAAAAAATGCCTAAGTAATGTTTTTACAGTGTTATATTAATGGGATTTTAGAACAGAAAACATTAAATGTTTATAATGCTTAAGAAAATGAAACCTGAAGTCAGGATGCGCAATCGGGTGTTTGATTATTTGGAACCTCCTTTTTTGCCAGAAGCACCAAGGAATGAAAAATCATTTAATTAATTATGTTTATCTTTGGGAAAGATACAACTCTGGGAGAAAAACATGATAAAACTTTAAAGATTTATTTTAAGAATATCGTGGAGCATACCAAGAATATTGTAGAGCATATCTCTTATTTTTAGTCTAGAAGAACATAGTATTTTATTTAATTCAAAGAACTTAGAAGCTTTTTGATATGATAGAAAGAGTCTAAAACAGAACTTAGAAGAACTGGGTTCCAAAAATACGGAATTTGAGGGCTGGAATGAGATTGAATTCAATTTCTGTATTTTCCAATGAGAAAGTAGAGACCCAGATTCTCTCATTGGTACACTAAAAGTCTGATACAAACCCAGGACTGGTGTCCAGCTCTTAATATTCCCTTTGAGTCTTCTTTGCTATATTACTATATCAACATGACTCTAGTTTTATTGACAATATATTTATGATTTACATGCTATTTTCATCTTTTATATGTTTTTATTAGAACTTACTAGTGCCATTCTATCTCCAGTACTATAGCTGTAGAAACCAAAGTGCCTTGTGCTCTTGGGAAACTGTATATTGCTGGAAAAAGAATTCAGTGGATTTCTTACCTAGTGCCCTGAAAAGGAAACTCATTTGCTTTGTTCTAATGAAGCAAAACATGAAGGGAAAAAATGAAATGATTAGAATTAGTATTTTAGATGCTTAAACAGTTTTGCAGATAGGATAAAGTGCCACTCTTCAAGTAAATAGTACATGACATCATTAACTCCAGCTCCCATCTGCTCCAACTTTTATTCTGATTCAGGTGCCTGGATAGAAGGAGCTCTCTGTGTTGTCCTTGGTCCCTGCTCTGCTCTTACCAGCTGTATGGCCTTTGGAAATCTTTCTGCGTGCTGTTTCCTCAGAAGAGGAAAATGAGGGGTTTTGGATTAGATGATATCTAAGGTGCTTATTCTTCCTCTCCCCTCTGAAACTTTTTTAGTCTTTTCTAAAGTAATAGTGCCATCTTGTGTTTTAAGATTTTATGCCTTTGTGATCCACAGTTCTAATAAATAAAAATAAGTGAAATAAATTTGTTCCTATTACTTATATAAACCTTAAATAGGCTATGTTTTATTAGGGAGATATTACTGCTTTTCATTCAGGTAACTTAGAAATCACTTTAGGCTCATCTAGCATGGCAGATAACAGGCAAGTACTACAGGTACATGACAATAAGTTTAATTGAAACTTGCCTTCCCATTCACTTTTGTTCCAAGGAGGAATTAGAGCTAGCGGTATGGAATTCTTTACCTTTTCCTATTCTTGGCTTACCAAATCCTTCACTGTAACTTATTACTAATATCAAAATTTATGTAACTTAGTTTTTATTTTTAAATTATAAAGCAGTTTTCCCTCGAGTGTACAAACAATATATATGGTAGAGAATTAGAAAGATGCAGAAAAACATACATACAGACATACACACACATACACCCACCCCAAAATGAAACTTATTTTGGAATCCTGTCGTCCAGAGAAAAGCACTATAAATATTTTGTGTATATTGCAGTGTCTTTTTAGTACTATGTTAAGTATGGACCTACTGTATATTAACTATATGCCTATCTTTTTTGCCAATTTCATCTCTTGACACTTTTCTCTGGCACTGTAGCTCTATGAACTGTTTTTAGCTATGAAACATACAGTGCTTTCTGGCTTTTGATCATTAGTAGTTCATCTGTTAGGAATTTTTTTTCCTTTCTTCTTCCCCAACCTTCCCTCCACACATCCTGTCTATTCTTTGTGTCACAAATCTCTCATTGCCCTCACCCCACTCCATCCTTGCATATGTTTCCATGGGAGGAGCTCATCAGACATTTTGCATAAGGAAAGCAAATTGTAGAATTTAACATATGATACTATTTTTATTAAGCATTTATACATTATTTCAAGAGTATACTATATTTATTAAAATGAATAGAAAAGCAATCTAGAAGGATACATACCAAACCTCTAGAGCAAGCACTGGGATGACAGTGGTGTTAGGGGGAGCTTTAGTCTATCTCTTATATTTTAATTTTTTTTTTTTTTTTTTTTTACAAAATATTTGTTAATTAAATGTATGTATATACATTTTAAAAAGCTAGCTAAAAAGGGTGTCTGCCTGTACCCTTCTAAAGGCTGTGTCATATTAACACATTACTGGTGGAGTGATAAGAAGCCTGTATTAGCCTGGGCTTTAATATAATAATAATGTGCTTTAAGGCCTAGGATAACTCAGTCTTAAGATAATACTTTGAAATCAGTAAGTAAAGTTTTTAGAAACTTGGCGTGTAGCTTTTAAGTGGACTTTAAAGAAAAATTAGAGGGCTTTCTTAATGTTCAGTATAGAGCAAGGTGTGGAAACACACAAATGAGTAAGATAGTAAGGAGCTTACCTTGTAGAAAAATCTTGAGATGATCAATGTGATAGTGCTTGTGCAAGAAGGGAGAAAAAAACCAAAAAGTTTTGAGACCTTTACATTTCCATTCCTTTAATAAATGAGAATTAGTCCTAATTATTATGAATTAACTTTCATCCATTCTCCTTTTCTTAGGAAAAGAAAGCTGCATTGGAAAAGGAACGAGAAGAACGGATAGCTGAAGCTGAAATTGAAAACTTATCAGGAGCCAGACATATGGAAAGTGAGAAACTTGCTCAAATATTGGCAGCTAGACAGTTAGAAATGAAACATATTCCATCTGATGGCCACTGTATGTATAGAGCCATTGAAGATCAACTGAAAGAAAAGGATTGTGCTCTGACTGTGGTTGCCTTGAGAAGTCAGACCGCTGAGTATATGCAAAGCCATGTGGAAGACTTTCTGCCATTTTTAACAAACCCTAATACAGGAGATATGTGTACTCCAGGTAATTTATTTTTCTTTGCTATGTTTTATTGTTGCTTTGTTGTAGTTGTTTTTAAATAAAGTGCTTTCTAGCACTGAGCGTAAGAAGAACCCAGATGAACCTTATGAGGAAAAAGCATCACAAGATTTAGGCAGAATTATTTTCTGTGATTTTAGTAGATGTTGGTATGTTTTTCTCTATTAATTTCTATATTAATATTAATATTAAAATATTCTCTATTTTCTCTATTAAGATTTCTTAATTACTTAGTTATTTTGTAATTATGTTACTCATTTTATGTAAGATAGAAATGGGAATAAGATTAATCATTTTTGAAAAAAATGTAAGTTCATATTTGACAAAGTGAAGTATTGAAGGTAAGCTTCAGGAAGTGTATATAGGGTCTGAAGACCATAAGGAGAGAATGACTAGGAAAACCATTTTCTCCTTTTATCCTATAATTTGGGAACTTTACTTTTATTCACAATAAGCTATACTTAGGAAGATTACTGTTCAAGTAAAACAAATGAGTTAATAACCTGCTTTATTCTATACAATACTTTCCACAGTTAAGATAAAATATTTATGAGGAAGTAAAAAAGTACACAACTAGCAGATGAGGAAGAGAGCAAGTAAAAATCTGAATAGGTTTTGGGGGAGTAAAGAATGGAATAGAGGACTGTTAGTCCTTGAGAGAAGATGGCGGGTTTGGCAGTATCCATTGGAAACAAGTCATATGGCCAGAATGGGTTGGAGAGGGAAAGGTTAAGGTTGACTTTCCTTTAGTGGAATCTGTCCTCCATGGAGGAAAGATAGAGAATGATGCAGAATTGATAAGAATGAGCATTGGCAGTCAAGTATGTCTCCTTTAGTTTGTATGGCTTAAGGTATCTGTTGACAGATCTCAAGAGTGACTCAAGCATATCTAATTCTGTAGCAAATTAATTTCCCATAGATGTCATATTAGAAATGTTAACTTATCTCTCACTGTTTTAGGTCATTGCTGTTTTCTAAATAAACAGAATTTGCTATGGGACATAAAACACATTTTTCCATATATCTTGATACATGCATAGGCAGTGTGATAAATGACTCTTCAGTCATTTATCTCCCAGGTTACTAAATCATTGAAACTCTCCAGTTACACTAGTTGTAGGGCATAGAGGAGGTGGCAGTTTAGTATGCTGAGTCAGAGAAAAACATAAAAGACTTAATTAATTATCTTTATTTATTCAATCAATATTAATTGAAGGCCGGTATGTGCCAAGCACTATTCTAGGCACTGTTCTGAACACTGAGTATTTAATAGGGTCTGAGACAAACACATGAGACATATTTTTCTTTAGATGTCCATAATTTCTTTCCCTCCGTCAAGGATAATTGTTTTCCATTTTAACATACCATATAAAAAGGTGTATGCACAAAATATACCCATTGTAAATTTAGTGATTAGGTCTTTTACTTCTCAGGGCTGATCTGAAAAGCCCTTTCCTTGGTTAGAACTGATACTTAGGCAAATAATGTAAGTGCTCCCAAAATAACAAGTGGAGGCACTGTTTGATGCTATCTCTGGGGAAGGAATTTCAATTTATCTGTACTTTTACTCGAATTCTCTTTGTATATTTCCCGGAGTCTTACAGTAAACCTGATTATACAGGAACTACTTTTTTTGTCTTTCATGGTATTCCGTTGGATGCAGGTTTGGGCTTCAAAACACATGTCAAGATAGTGAATATTGTGGCAATTTTGGGGGTCATTGCTTGGAGTAGAGTGAGGTAGGTTTGTTATATAGGTAGGGTATCTGGGCCTCCAACAGAAGAAGAAAAGCTGAAATGGACTCCTTTGTTCTTGGATGGAAATGTGGTAGAAAGTTGGGGCGAATTAAGTTTGGACCTGGTAGTTAGATTAGATTCTGGAGGATACTGATAAAGAAGGAGAACGTTTATAACTTGGGCATTTTTGTCAGGAATTGTGGAGACTATTAAAGGGATTTTGTAACATGAGTTACAGAAATTATTTAAGTGCTTTGTTCTGACCTATTCTCTACAGAAGAGTTTCAGAAGTACTGTGATGATATTGTAAACACAGCTGCGTGGGGAGGTCAGCTTGAGGTAAGTTTGTAGTTATTCATAGTGATTGTGGGTTGTTCCTTCTGTAGTTTTTAGATGTTTCTCAGCTGATCCCAATTTCTCTTTGACGATTCCTTTTCTTTATGTATTTGCTATTCTCAACTGACAAAGAAATTGGGAGTTAACATGATTAGGTCTGTGATTAAAGTATGTATGTTGAGGGATTGAAGCACTATTTCATTTTAAATAGCTCAGTGTTAGATCTGTGTGTTGGAGATACATATGTGTAAGTCTTTTCATTGTGATACTAGTATTGGCAATACATTTGAATTTCTGGACTTAGGAAAGTGAAAATTTTACTGAAGTAAAGTAAAATTTAGCCTAGTAGCTCAGCTGATCAAAGTCACTATTGGAAAAATATCTTTTTTATATCAGAAATGGAAAAAAATTATATGAAATTACAGGCCAAATCCTACCACAACATATTTATTACAATTGTATTTTGAATTCCTAATTGTTAGTGACTGACTGACTTGAAAGCAGTAGTTGATGCATTAAATTCATATGTAAGAAAACAGTATGTTCAGTCACGTTACAGGAAGTTATCAAGATTTCTTTTTAGCTCTAATTTTAAAAAATCTGACTGTTAACTCTGTTTTGTTAAAACAAATTAAAAAAAACAAAACAAAACAGTTAAGTAGGCCAGATGATGATGAAGCAGCCTGGGTATTAGACGGGATAAGAAAGAAAGTCCTAGGTTCAAGTCCTAGCATTTTCTTCTACCTCTCTGTTTTGTGGCCACAGGGAGTCAGCCATCCTCCCAAGCCTGAGTTTCTTGATTACTATATGACCATAATAAACCCTCTCTGTGTACTCAGTAGAGCATTTTTGAGCATTAAGTAAGGCAGAGAGTACCTTCATAAAAGTTTGTAAGCTGAAGTGCTAGATGGATGAACCTAGGCAGTACAATTAGTAATATATAATGATGATTAATCATCATGAATAGTCTGTGGCTCTAAATAATTCACTAAGAACTGCTTCATTTGAAGATGCAACATAAAAGTTGCTCCAAAATCTTTTTCTTAGTAGTGCTGTGTATGTGCATTTCCACCAGAGGGAACTGTATCTATTAGATTTGTATGCCTCTGAAACTCAGGAAGTTTTCATAGTGGCTTTGTTACTACATTAGGAATAGTTAAAAATACTTGAACTTTCTTAAAAGGATCATTCATGTGAGTATTAGAGATTAAATCAAGAAATTAAGAAAAGCCTTATATTTTGAAGGATACTTACACTTTTTTTTTCATCTGTGGATTCATTTGAAGTAAGAGTTGCAGTTTTCCCAATAGAGTAAATTTAAGTTATTAAAGAGAAAATCATTCTATGATTTCTGAAGTTAGAAGGCATGGTAGGATTTCCAGAGTTTGGTTCCCACCCTCTATTCTATGCTAGTTTCTTTAAAATGATATTTTAGGTATAAGAAAAATGTGCTTCAAAGGAACGTTTTTGATTTACCACCATGCGGCACAGCCCTTTCCATATTTTTTGAAGTAATTTCTTACATCCTTTCAAAACCTCAGGAAGGACTATGTTCATCAACGGAATGTTCTTGTAATGGGGCAAGTACATATCCCATAGTCCCCCCATGGATTGGGGCATTATGATTTTTATTTTCTTCTTGAGACAGAATCTCACTCTGTCACCCAGGCTGGAGGGCAGTGGTGCTATCCATCATTGTTCACTGCAGTCTCAATCTTCTAGGCTTAAGCTTTCTTCCCACTCCTGAGTTGCTGGGACTACAGGCATGCATCACCATGCCTGGCTAATTTTTGTATTTTTTGTTGAAACGGGGTCTCCCTGTGTTGCCCAGGCTGGTCTCGAACTCCTGAGTTCAAGTGGCTTTGACAAGTCTCGTAACCCTTTTTTTGCCTTAGATCTTTTTGCCTTAGGTCTTTAAAATAACAACAGTACCTATCCCATAAAAATATTTATTTAGATGGGATTCAATTATTTAAAGAAGTGAGACAAATTCAAAGGTAAATAGTTATTCTCTGTCAGATTTAAATCTCTGAAGGAATTAATACACATAAAGTGTTTAAAGTGCTTGAGTGCTTGGTCATGTGTCTTTTTTTTTTTGAAACAGGATCTCACTCTGTCACCCCAGTTGGAGTACAGTGGCGTGATCTTGGCTCACTGCAACCTCTGCCTCCCAGGCTCAAATGATCCATCACACCTCGTTAATTTTTGTATTTTTTTGTAGAGACAGGGTTTTTACCATGTTGCCCAGGCTGGTCTCGAATGCCTGGACTCAAGGGATCTGCCTGCCTCGGCCTCCCAAAGTGCTGGAATTATAGGTGTGAGCCACCGTGCCTGGCCCGTAATCGTAATAAGTCTTAAAAAATGTTAGCATTAATGTTCATTATTCACCATTATTCATCTGGCTTTAGGCTCTAATTTTATATTGTGTGGTATGAAATTCCTTAAAATTGTATATTTTAATCAGATAGAAATTCATTGATAGGGGAGTATAATTCATATATGTATCTCATTCTACTCTTGCTTTGAAAATTATAGAACAGTGGTTGACAACAGTATTTATAGATTAGAATCATCTGAAAACTTAAAAAAAAAAAAATTTTGTTCTTCCCCCCTGCCCGTTTTCTCACACTGTAATTTATTTGGCCTAGTGCTTGAGCAATGGTATTTTAAAAATCTTTTTGTTATGAACATTTTCAAGCATATTCAAAAGTAGAGAGACTAGTATAATATACCTAGTCTACCCATTGCCGCTCTTCATTAACTGTGGCACTGATATGTTTTACAAAGCTGTTGTGCAGGCAGGACTTGAGGAGTCTCTGCATTTGATTTAATAAATACAAGTTGAGCATCTCTAATCTGAAAATTTGAAATCCGAAATGCTCCCAAATCAAATTTTTTGAGGGCTGACATCTCAAGTGGAAAATTCTACACTGTATGTGACAGGTCACAGTTCAAAACTTAGTTTCATGCACAAAGTTATTTAAAATACTCTATAAAATTACCTTCATCCTATGTGTGTAAGATATGTATGAAACATGAATGAATTTTGTGTTTAGCTTTGAGTCCCATCCTCAAGATATCTCATGTAGTATATGCAAATATTCCCAAATCTGAAAAAATTCAAAATCTAAAACAATTCTGGTTCCAGGCATTTAGGATTAGGGATATTCGATCTGTATTATATTTATTCAACAGGTATTTATTAAGTTCCCACTATATACCAGGCTCTCTGTGTACAGTGGTGAACAGAACATATCCCTGCTGTGACTGGTTGCGCATTCACACATACTTCAGTAGTTTACTATTTGAATGTGATTTACATTTTTATTTTCCTTACTCATACTTTTCTTCTTCCTATAGCTAAGAGCTCTGTCTCACATTTTACAAACACCAATAGAGATAATACAGGCAGATTCTCCTCCCATTATAGTTGGCGAAGAATATTCAAAACACCCACTAATACTTGTGTAAGTACCTAGACATTTTTACTTCTATTTTTCACAATACAAAAAAATATTAAAAATTTTAGATTATATGTGTTAAAATATATGACTTAGATAATTTTTTAAACGTCTAGCGATTTATTTTTGTGTGTGAGTTAAGAATCAAGTCATTTCTAAAGGTTACAGAATTTTAGGACTAGTTTGTATATTGTCCTGGTTTGACATTAGTAATGCTAAAAGTTTCTCAACAAGTGTAAAAGTTGAAATACATTCACGTTACCTGTTTATTCCTTAGATTTATTTTTCTTCATTTTTGAAAATATTTTACATGATTTAGAAATCTCTTCTGAAGTACAGCATGCAGGATTTGCTATTGGCTTTAGTATTTGTTAACTAAACCTATTAAGATAGTCATCAATGGCTAGGTGACAATTTAAGCTTTTTGAACCCTCAGCATCTCAGCCTTTTCATTTTACCCCCAGTGTTTGAACCAGATCTTGCTGACTGCTGCCACTTTTCAAATGGTGTTGAACTCTTAGTTAATATGTCTATGTAGTCTATTGAGTGATGCCCATGTGGACTGAGTCATTCAGAATCATTGGTTTATATATATATAATAAGCATATATATATATATAAAAATTACTTTCATCAAAACTGCTCGTTTTTTTTTTTTTTAATTTCAGATATATGAGACATGCATATGGCTTAGGAGAACATTATAATTCTGTTACACGGTTGGTAAACATAGTTACTGAAAATTGCAGCTAATTATACAATGTTGTACAATTATGTTTTAATATAGTGTGCCGAACTGAGTATTTCTACCAAGTGTTGGGTTGTTCTAAATGCTACTGAAAAACACAACTACCTTAAATCAGTTTTATGGCAAAGCTACTAACAGGTGTTTTTAGAAATATGTCAGAGATAAACTTTAACCAGTGTCTTCTTAGTGGAATTTTTAAAATTTGTAAGTTCATTGTGGAGAACATCATTCATAGACCAAGATGGTACCCTATTAGCTGATACTTTCATTTATGTAAGATCGTGGACATTCTGTTTTGTGTTGGAACAAATATTCAATGTTTTTAATTCTCCCTTTTCCCCCATTCCTAAAAACTTTCAAAATAACCATTTCAATGTAATTTGTCTTGAAGAAGTTTACCCAATATCTTTGTCATTGCAATAATGTAGTACGGTGATGGTCAATTTAATTATTGCTTATAAAATGAACTTGATTGCAGTAAGCATGGTATTGATGAGATTAATGCAGTGAAGCTTTATTATTAATATATATAGCCTTATCAAAGCATAACTAAGAAGGTTGCTTTAATAATTAAGAATTTAAAAATATTTATTTAGATAGGATTCAATTGTTTAAAGAAGTGAGAAAAATTCAAAGGTAAATAGGTAATCTCTGTCAAATTTAAATCTCTAAAGAATTAGAGATTAGTTTTTTATTTGTGTATAACTTAAAAAAGACCTAACAGATTACTGTCTTTTTAATGCATTTGTTATTCTTTGGTATTTTTTAAGCATTGGACTGGAGTTAATACCATCATCTCTTGATTCTTTCATAACTACACATTTTCATATTTCCTTTTGTGTTTTCTACTTTGCTTTCCTTGAAGGAACAAGCATTTTGTGGCCTTTACCTTGTGCGATTTTAGGGAGTAGCAGTGTAAAAGGTCCAAGGCCACATTTACTTGAAATTCTTCCTCTTTTCTAATTTGTCTTACCAGATGTTCCCCTTCTTGCTTCATTCTCTAGGATTTGAAGAAAACCATTGCCACTTATTTTATTAACCTTATTAATGTCACCTTTCCTTCAACTCAAATATTTGAGAAATTTTATGTTACATATATGAATGAAGTTGAAAGCTACTGTTTGGAAGCTAAGACTTGTATACAGTAGTTTTGTATATGAATGGTTGTTCTAGTTCAGATTTCAGGTTACTCACAACAGTATTATTTCTAAGAGGATATATATACAAATGTCTCTCATAATTTATGTAAGGAAATATTATGAAAATGAGGGTTTTTTAGTTTGATGTATGTTTCCCAAACTAGAGATAAAACTAGAGATTTAATATCGCTTATAACATTTGAATTTTTGCCCCATGAGTACAACTAATTTTTATAAGTAAATATTGGGTTTATAATGTGAAAAATAGGGTGTCAGTCTTTTCACATGCCCCGCAGGTAAAAATGTGGGAAGTTGGCAGGGTCATTGATAGCAAGTAAGTACTTCCTGAAGGCTTTCCAGTTTAAAAGATTATAAGCCATTCTGCCTGCCAAACAAATTATATTCTGAAGATGCCTGTTTTGTAACCCTTGATGTGAATTTTTTAGTGTCTGAAATTTACAGAAGAATGAAATTGTAAAACACTAAATGCTTTGGGTTTATTTTGAAGTAATCTGTTACTTTAAAATGAAAATGTCAGCATTAGGAAGTAATAAACCAACATATTATAAAACCCAGTATTATAAATGTTATCTACATCTAAAAAGTATTCTAAAATAACTTATTGGCAGGTTTTTTTCTTTTTTTCCTTATAACATTTAGAATCTTTTGTTATATGTCTGTTTTTCAATTTTGTTGTATTTTTAATTTAAGTGGCCAATGTGGTTATGAACACAATTTGTATGATCAGCTTCTGTTCTTTCCTAAAACTTCAGATAAATGTCATTTTAGCTATAACCTAAAAAAGTATTTAAATAAAATGACCGATGTTAATTTAAAAGCAGCATATGCTAATTTACTTTTTCATATGATGATGGTCTAATGGAAGTTACATAAACTTTCTTTTGTCCTAACTCAGAAAAGTATATGTCAGAGCTCTGGAATATGTCTTTAGCCAAGAATTTTATTCACTTAACTATGTTTACAACTTGTATAAAGCAAAAAAGAATGTGTGTAACTATAGTGAACAATATAGTTTTGCTTATATTATGTGATGTTTGCCAAAAAAAGAATAAAAGATGAATGAATTAAATCAATATTTATTTGCTTGAATTGTCATTCTTTAACAATTTGAGAATTTAGAAGTGGAGAAAACTCATTTTGCTTTAGAATTTTATCCAGCCTTTACTTTGTCTTCACATATAATTGAAAATAATACAATCACAGATTCCTACATTTTAAGGGATTTCAAATAAATATATGACATAGCTTATGCCCCAGAGTAGAGAGAAATTAAGTAATAGCCATTTAAGCTATAGCTCTTAGAAATCAGGTAGAAGCTTAGAACCTTTTAGAATAATGAGTGTTTATTTAGGGTAAGTGAAAAATATTTTAAGACCCATAGGTGTTAAAATAAAGAATCAACATTTGTGTGCAAGAATGTGGAGCAATAAGAAGGAAGTTTGTGCAAATTAATGTTTTCACACAATTGTTAATATATATTGTGCCTTCTTGGTACAGGTTCTTATGAACTAGCTGAAGGAGTAGATCAGTTGATTTTCTGAGAATTTATTTGGTGATTTCATGCTATTTTTTTAAAAACTTTTATTGAACAGATGAAACGTTTTCCCTGACTGTTAAGTTATCACATACATTGATTGTTTCCTCTTGTCTAAAGTCTTTATTTTAGCTCTCATGAGGTTTTAATTCTTAACACATGGGTCTTTTAACCCACCATTGTTCTCTCCCACTTAAGGTCTTGGAACTACTATTCAGAATTGAATGTTTCACCGAACCTGCTTTACCCAGCTTCCTTGTCTTTCTAGTGTCAGCTTACATATTAACAGTACCTACTGAGACAACCCTCCCCACGCCTGTGTCTTTCTAATACCTACACACTTGTAATCACTTGAATTTAGTTGTTTTTCATCTATTTTTTTTCCATAGTGTGTTAAGTGCATAGAAACAAGAATTTCTTGTTCACTACTCTTAAAATATCTAGCACATTGCCTGACCTGTCTGCATTGCATGCTTAAAAAATATTTGTTGATAGGCTTAGAATATCAGTTTAGAGAATAGGATATGAGTAAGGAGTTGCATTAGGTTAACAGACTGCTGGGAAGAGAGAGATGATATGATTTAGAATTGTGCTCACAAAAGGCCTGCTTTTTAATTTACCTTGCCCTTGGATGAATTCAAGTCTTGTGGTCAGTTGAAGGGAGAAAGGGAACCCAAGAGAGCTTTATTTTTTCTTAACTTCCAATAGTAATATTTCAGCTAATTTACCTTCACATACCAATTAGGATATTGTCTGATTTTAATAAATCTAAACAAATATAAGAATCCTATAAAATAAGTGTACAGTTCAAAAAAAATTAAAACCTTTGTTAATATACTGACCATGAAGAAGTTTTATAGTTGTCTTATTTCAGTATAATCAGGATGACTAGTATGACATACTGAAACAAATCGCTGCCTTTCTATAAGGCTGCTGAATTTTTATTTCTGTGAATAGGGATGATTTATAATCTAGCTCCTTTTTCTTTGTCACTCTTGTATTGACAAAAAAGTCTTATTTATTGTTTATAATTTTAACCAAATATAGCATTAACGTGGGGATCAATAACCCCAGCGCATGAGTTTGATGAACAAAAATAATGACCTCACTTTAAATTACATGAGTTTTTAAATTTTTCATTTCATTTCTTAATTTTCTATTTTAGATATAAAGGGTACATGTGCAGATTTATTACATGGGTATATTTTATAATGCTGGAACGTGTGTTTTTCTAGAACCCGTCACCTAAATAGTGAACACTGTACCCAATAGGTAGTTTATCAATCTCCCCCACCCTTTTGGAGTCCCCACTGTCTGTTATTTCCATCTTTATGTACCTGTGTATCCATTGTTTAGCTCTCACTTTATAAGCGAGGACATGTGGTATTTGATTTTCTGTTTCTGTGTTAATTCACTTAGGATAATGGCTTCCAGCTACATCCATGTTGCTGCAAAGGACATGATTTCATTCTTTTTCATAGCTGCATAGTATTCCGTGGTGTCTATGTACCACATTTTCTTTAATCTACCAGTGATAGGCACTTAGGTTGATTCCATGACTTTGCTATTGTGAATAGTGCTGTGATAAACATGAGTGTAGATATTTTTTTTTTTTTTTTTTTTTTTTTTTTTTTTGAGACGGAGTCTCGCTCTGTCGCCTGGGCTGGAGTGCAGTGGCCGGATCTCAGCTCACTGCAAGCTCCGCCTCCCGGGTTCACGCCATTCTCCTGCCTCAGCCTCCCGAGTAGCTGGGACTACAGGCGCCCGCCACCTCGCCCGGCTAGTTTTTTTTGTATTTTTTTTAGTAGAGACGGGGTTTCACCATGTTAGCCAGGATGGTCTCGATCTCTTGACCTCGCGATCCGCCCGTCTCGGCCTCCCAAAGTGCTGGGATTACAGGCTTGAGCCACCGCGCCCGGCCAGATATTTTTTTGATAATATGATTTCCTTTCCTTTGGGTAGATAACCAGTAGTGGGATTGCTGTATTGAATGGTAGTTATATCTTTAGTTCTTTGGGAAATCTCCATACTGTTTTCCACAGGGGTTGAACTAATATACATTCCCACCAACAGTGTATAAGTGTTCCCTTTTCTCCATATCCTTGGCAACATCTGTTAATTTTTGGCTTTTTAATAATAGCCATTCTGACTGGTGTGAGATGGTATCTCATTGGGTTTTAATTTGCAGTAAGTAAGCATTTTCTTCACTTTGCCAAATCCTGATGGAAAAATTGCTGTTTTTGAATCAGGCATTCCCCCCAGCCCCCACCCACCCCTAGTCTTGTGACTGACATCGGAAAGGCCTTATATACCTAGATCGGAGAGTTTCATCAGTGGCACTGTTAACATTTTGAGTTGGATAATTCTTTGTCGTGTCATTGTAAGATGTTTAGCAGCGGCATCTCCTTTCTAAGTACCTGTGTCATCGCCCTCCAAAGCTGTAAAAACAAAAAATGTCTCCCTGGGAACAAAACTGTCCCCGGTTGAGAACCACTTACTAAATCATAAGTTTTATTGCTAACGAGGTTGGAAAGTTCTAAAGAAAACCATTTAGATCACAAATTGGACACAGTAGGCAGTTAGTCATCTACTTTACATGACTTTGGTAACTGCTTAATGCCAGACTTTACATCAATCCCCTTTGAAAAAGCTGAATGGACCTTAACTTTTTTTTCCTTTCTCTTTATATTCTTACCTATTAAAATGTGTTTATTTGGCTTTTGGGATTACTGATGGTAGCATTCAGGATAGACTGAGTTGTGCTATGGTAACAACTCAAAAATCTTGGTGTCACATACCAACATGGGAGTGTTTCTTGTATTGCTACATTTTGCAAGTTGGCCGAGGGCCCTGCTCCATGATTTTGTACTGTAGGTCCCAAACTATTGAAGCTGTCACCATCTTAAACTTTATTAGAAGAGAGCATTCTGGAGGATCTCCCTCCAGCAAGTAAATTCTGTGGCTTAGAGAAACACATCTCATTTCCATTCATTGTCGGAATTAGTCACATGGCTTCACCTAAGTAGGAAAGTGCCCAGAAGTGCAGTCCTACCCTGTGTCCTGAAGGCAGGGAGCTGGAATATTTGGTGAACATTACTAAGCATTATTACACGTACTGGAAATCGTGGTCTTTGTGTTCAGACTTATTTCAGTCTTGACCCTGGCGCTTATTGACTAACCTTTCAGAGCTCCTGTTTACTTACATAAAATAGGAATAATAATGTTTTCCTAGTAGGAGAACTATAAAGATAAGTAGGAATGTTTCAATAATGTATATAGCATATTCTATATAATTTATGGTATTTATGAGAATAATAGTTATTATTTTACAGGTTGGTTATTGGTGTATTATATGTCACCTAAATGGGAGGCAGAAATGTGATAGGCTACTAATCTCTTGGAAAAGTGGGATTGTTAAGGTGGTTTATAAAGCAGAGCCTTGGAATGCTAGAATGAGGGGCCGTTTCACTGTTGCTCTTAGAATTAAGCATGTAGGAAATTTTCAGTAACTTGTAGGATATTATGAGACCAAGAAATATCTGATATAATAAGGCAAATATTCTAATAGTATTTCTGTTTTGCTTTCTACTGAATATCTCAAACTTTGATATTTATATTCTGTTTAGGATTTAGCTGTCAAGATTCTTGATTGACATAGAGGTTGTCAGGTTTGGTTTTGATATTCTTAAACTCTTTTGGTATTGTGGGTGAATTAATGTGAATTAAGGAAATACCTTTCCTAAGCTCCATAAAGAATATTTAAGTGCTTTAAAGAAATATTTTGTGTATGTTGTAATATATTTACAAAGTTTCTTTTAATTATTGCTGAAGAATGACACCCTTTGCACATGGAGCTATTTATTTAAACTTGTAATTTTGAATATCTATATATATTTTGTTTTGTTTTGTTTTGTTTTTTTCTTTCTTCCTCTCCTCCCCCTGACTCAAAACAGTCTGGATTTGGTCTGTACCATGTCACCGAAACTGCTTCTAAGAGTAGTACCAGGAACTGCTAACTTATCCTTAACTAACTGGAAATCTCTTCTGCCTTTAGCACTGTAGACTACACTCTCCTTGCAATTATCTTTGTCCATAATACTACTTGTGATGGTTAAAATTGAATGTCAACTTGATTGGATGGAAGGATGCAAAGTATTGTTCCTAGGTGTGTCTGTGAGGGTGTTGCCAAAGAAGGTTAACATTTGAGTCAGTGGACTGGGAGAGACAGACCCACCCTCAATCTGGGTGGGCACCATCTAATTAGCTGCCAGCATGGCTAGAATAAAGCAGGCAGAAGAAAGTGGAATGAGCAGACTTGCTGAGTCTTCTGGCCTTCATCTTTCTCCTGTGCTGGATGCTTCCTGCCCTCGAACATCAGACTCCAAGTTCTTCAGCTTTGGGGCTCTTGGACTTACCCTAGTGATTTGTCAAGGGCTCCTGGGCCTGCACTCTTGGCTTCCCTACTTTTGAAGTTTTGGGACTTGGACTGGCTTCCTTGTTCCTCACCTTGCAGATGGCCTATTATGGGACTTCACCTTATGATCGTGTGAGTCAATACTCCTTAATAAACTCCCCTTCATATGTATATCTATCCTATTAGTTCTGCCCCTCTAGGGAACCCTGACTAATACACTACTCTTTGCCAAATGGTTCCTCCTCTTTAGGTGCTGTTCTGGTCTGAGCCTCTTCACCTGAATGTCCTTTAGGATGTTATCCTTGACCCTCTTTTTCACACTTAGGTCAGAACTTCCAAACTGCTGGACTGAACGTGGCTCAGAGACATATTTTGTTAGACCTGTGTAGTGATTTAAAGAAAAAAACAGATGTGAGGTAGTTGGTAGCATTTAAGGAGTGATTTCACCAAAAATTCATATTTCCAGCTTCTCTAAAAAAATTAGAATGGCTGTCTACACTGAGCCAGGATTTCCTTGTGGCAGACTCAGCAAGAGGTGAGCAGTGGCTGGAGGTTTCAAACGGGGTTTCACCCACCACCATCTCCACCTGGTCTGCTAACTTAAATTTCTTTTCTCAGTCAAAAATACCTAGTTCCAGCTGGGCATGGTGGCTCCCACCTGTAATCCCAGCACTTTGGGAGGTAAAGCCAGTGGATTACCTGAGGTCAGTAGTTCGAGACCAGCCTGGCCAACATGGAGAAACCCCATCTCTACTAAAAATACAAAATTAGCCGGACCTGGTGGTGCATACCTGTAATCCCAGCTACTCGGGAGGCTGTGGCAGGAAAATCGCTTGAATTCAGGAGGCAGAGGTTGCATGCAGTAAGCAGAGATTACACTGCTATACTCCAGCCTTGGGGACAGAGCAAGACTATGTCTCAAAAAAAAAAAAAAAAAAAAAAAAAGGCTTAAGTTTCCACACCAAAATCTTGACATTATCTTATCCCCTTTTTGGTTTATTCCTTACTTTATTAGACTTTGTAGATGTTTAACTTTCTTACTGCTTAGTTTATCTTAGTATTCTATTTTGTAATCTATTCATTGCTACTTTTTGTTTTGATTGGCTACTTCTGTTTTCTATGTTTAATACTTGATAAAGCTTCCCCAAAATATAAAAATATATATGTGTATTTGTGTATGTGTTTTTAAGTAGAATATTGAGAGATTCCTCTAGCCTAGTGGTAATTAAATGCTGGTCTGTAAACTGATCTCACTGGCAGCATAATAACATTTAGTATAAGATAGTGAGATTTTCATAAAGCAAATTTAATCAATTTAAATAAACTTATATATATGTCATCTTCTTTCAACAGAAGGGTTTAAAATGTCCTTTTATGAATTTGTGGTGGCAGTAGTTGAGAGTAAATAAAAAAAAAAAAATGTCCTCACTTGACAAAATTAAGAGTTGGTAACTCTGTATTTCCTGCAAATCTCTTTCTGTTTTAAAGTCTGTGAACCAGTAATCTATTTCCAGCCACGTAGCCAGTTTAAGGATCTCTTGTATAACATCTCCAACAGATCTTTAGCCCCTCATTTGAGCTTCTCTAACAAGAGTATACTCAGATATCTAAGCAATAAGTTGAAGTAGTGAGGATAAAGAAGAGTATAGTGGCAAGAAAGTGGCATCAGGGAGACAGATCTTTGGCACAGTGAGCACATGTTAGCACCTTTTATCAGTCTCAGGGGTAGTGCTTGCAACTTGAGATTTGTTAACAGAAAGTGGAGCTCTTAATTTAAATGTGTATATGAGATTGTACAACAGCAAACCACTACCTTTTACTGAGCTCTTACTGTGTGCCAGGTAGTGTGCTAAATGCTTTGCATATGTGGCTTATTTATGCCTCATGGAAAGCAGGGGTTGCTATTTTCATCCCTATTTTTTGGAGAATGAAAATGAGACTTGAGGACGTTGAGAATGAATTACTTGCTTAAGCTACGTAGCTAGTAAGTGACTCTAGAAGGCAGGCTAGAGAATCCAAAGGCTAGTCAGTTAGCTAGTAAGTGACTCCAAAAGGTAGGCTTTGAGAATCCAAGACCTTTAAATCAAACCTTCCATTTCCATATTTAAAAAGAAAACTAACCAAGAGAAACCTAGTACCCTTCTTTATTACAGGACAGAATTTCTACAGCAGTTTTCAAGTACATGAAGCATCTGCTCATGTTTGAAACTTTTACCCCAAGTCTCAGACCACATTTTAAATCACAAAATAAGCTTGCCAAAACAAATCAAGTAAGTGCGTTGGTTTCTGCCATAACCTGTGTTTATGAACTCCTGTTTTTCATGCATTTTTCCAACTTCCAAAATTTTTATAATTTGTCATGGGCCCTTGTCGTATTAAGAATTAGCCAGATTATTTTGTATTATAGAATGTTAATAAATGAAACAACACTTCTCTGTTAATAAAATTAATGATTGTTTCAACTTTAGGGTCCTTGAGTTCCTAGGATACTGTATATTTTAGCATTCTTACAGCACTTTATACTTCCAGAATAGTTTATAATCATTAGTTAGCTGTTTCCCACACAATCTCTGTGGAATAGATTGGCATTCTTTCTTGTTGTTTTACTGATGAGAAGAGAGATAGATACAGGCAATTTGACTGGCTTTCTAAATTTACACAATAAGTCAGTAACCGTCTGGATTAACATTCAACTTGAGATTCCTAGTTTTTTGCTGAGTTCACAGGCTGTTGCTGTCTCAAAAAGCTGGTGATTTTTTTCAATTTACCTGCCAAATGGATTGATTTCGGGTTGCTGGGAAAGCTCTAGATGCTGACATTCCATGAGGCTAGTCTGTACGGCACAGAGATCAGCAACCCTTTCATTTTCAGCTGGTGTCCATAAGGAGTGTGTTTAAGATACAGGTGAAAACTCAAAGGTTTGAAAGAGCAAATTCCATCTCTTTTTCTGAATCTCTCTTTCCTAGATTCTCAGTATCTTAATAAACCTAGACCTGCGTCACAGCTGTACCCTGCTAAATATTACACAACTCTCATCTCTCCACATCCTAAATTGTGGCTTATCTAATGTTCCTACAAAGAGACCAGATTCTAGTCGCAGTCTTACCCAGGTTATACCTATCACTTTATCTCCATCTTGTTTTCCCTATCACCTGGAATAGTACAGAAGCCATTCCTGCCTCCGGTCTTACTCCCTTAAACCATTCTTTTATGCTACTAAAGTGAACTGCCACAAATGCAAATCTGACTACCACTTTCCTGTATCACTTAAATTTTTAATTTTTATTTTTTGTATATTCTGATGTTTTGACATCTTAAAAAACCTTTCTGGCTGAGGAGGGGCCGTTCCTACTGGGGTTAGTTGGTTCTTAGAAATAACAAAGGGCAGGTGCAGCCAGGAGCATGACTTTGATATGCAAACTAACCAGTCCTAAGCCAGACCTCCTCTGTCTGACCCATACACCCCAGGAAACAATAGTCCTTTGCTTTAATCATCCCAGGGCCAGGTACCAGACCACTGGGTCTCTAAATCCCAAAATCCACCAGAATTATTCACACTAGCCAGTCCTAAACTGTTTACCCTTCCCTGCTTTGTATTTTCCACAGGAACTCCAATAAAGACTCTGGCCTAGACTTTCTTTCTTTTTTTTTTTTTGAGACAAGAGTCTTGCGCTGTCACCCATGCTAGAGTGCAGTGGTGCGATCTTGGCTCACTGCAAGCTCCACCTCCTGGATTCACGCCATTCTCCTGCCTCAGCCTCCCGAGTAGCTGGGACTACAGGTGCTCGCCACCACGTCCAGCTAATTTGTTTGTATTTTTAGTAGAGACGGGGTTTCACCATGTCAGCCAGGATGGTCTCAATCTCCTGACCTCATGACCCGCCCGCCTCGGCCTCCCAAAGTGCTGGGATTACAGGTGTGAGCCACCACGCCTGGCCCTCTGGCCTAGACTTTCTACCCTTGCTACTCTATTCTACCTGCTGACAGTCCCCAGTCCTTTCCCACGTGGCCCTGTGTGGCATGCCGTGCCTTCTGTTTCTAGGGATTCAAGTATAAATTTCCTTCATAACTATCACTTCTTAATCACTTGATTAAAACAAATTCTGGGTATATTTTAATATACTTTCTAACCTAATCCTTATGATGGCTTCTTATTCCCATAGGATTAAGTCTCCTTATCACGGCATTTAAAAGAGGTCTTTCATGACAGGTCCTATTTACTTCTCCAGCATCACCTCCCATCACTCCTTTCTTTAGATATATGCACTAGAATCAATTATTTATACTCCCCATGGCCTGTGTATTTCATGCCCCTGAACCTTTTTTTCATGCTTTTATTTAAATGCTTTTCCACTTCACATTTACTTTATCATCTGGTTCGCTCTTTTTAACCCATTATGACTGGACCCAGCAGTCAATAGCAGGAAATCTTCCTTGAACCAACAGATCAGACTCTTTGCCACTTTGTGTACTGTCACTTCTGCTAGATCTTCTCCTTTGGCTTCTCTGGATTTTAGGGAAGGCATAACACTGGGCACAAAAGTAAACAACCTTATATAGAGGGCTTAACCAGCTCCCATAGTTATATAAGATCAAATTCCTGTGATAAAACCCATATTCTATACAATTCCTAATGGTTTGTATTGTTACTATTTTTTATTAAATCTGGATATACAATTTGCTGCTACTAAGCCATGAAGTAGGAGCTTTGGCACTGAGCTTGAGTATAAGTTAGAAGGGCCTTGAAGAGACTGTTAACAGGACCCTAATGTCACTTCAGGAAGCTATTGGTGAAGGTTTAAACAAGGTGAGAGATATTACTGGAAACTGGAAGAAAGGTGACTCTTGTGACATAGTAGCAGAAATTTTAGCAATGGTGGAAATTTATTTTCCATGAAACAGTGGAAAATAAGTAATGCTCAACTGCATGATCTCACTAAAGAGGTTTCTAGGCAATGTTGAAGGTGCTATCTGGATTCTTCTAGCCCCTATAGCAAAAGACAAAAGGAGAAAGGCAAGCAAGAGAAAAAATTGTTCAATATGAAGGAGCCACAACTTTTTGGGTTTGAAAAATACTTTCTTTCATTCCTAACCTCTCCAGACAGTGAATGATGCCAAAATTAAGCAATCTGTTCCAGACAGAGCCAATAAAGGGAACTCTTGAGTAAAATGATGAAGATGAAAAGGCATAGCTATAAAAGGCTTTGTTAAGAACTCAGAAAGCTTGGAGGGCGGTTCCAAGATGGCCGAATAGGAAGAGCTCCAGGCTATAGCTCCCAGCGTGAGTGCCACAGAAGACGGGTGATTTCTGCATTTCCAACTGAGGTACCAGGTTCATCTCACTGGGGTGTGTTGGACAGTGGGTACAGAACAGTGGATGCAGGACAGTGGGTGCAGCCCACCTAGCGAGAGCTGAAGCAGGGCGAGGCATCGCCTCACCCAGGAAGTGCAAGAGGTAAGGGAATTCCCTTTCCTAGCCAAGAGAAACCATGACACACAGCATCTGGAAAATCGGATCACTCCCACCCTAATACTGCACTTTCCCAAGGGTCTTAGCACACGTCACACCAGGAGATAATATCCCACACCTGGCTCGGAGGATCCCACGCCCATGGGGCCTCCCTTATTGCTAGCACAGCAGTCTGAGATCTAACTGCAAGGTGGCAGGAAGGCTGGGGGAGGGGCGCCTGCCATTGTTGAGGCTTGAGTAGGTAAACAAAGCATCCAGGAAACTCGAACTGGGTGGAGCCCACTGCAGCTCAAGGAGGCCTGCCTGCCTCTGTAGACTCCACCTCTGGGGACAGGGCATAGCCAAACAAAAGGCAGCAGAGACCTCTGCATATGTAAATGTCCTGGTCTGACAGCTTTGAAGAGGGTAGTGGTTCTCCTAGCACGGAGTTTGAGATGTGAGAACAGACAGACTGCCTCTTCAAGTGGGTCCCTGACCCCCAAATAGCCTAACGGGGAGGCACCCGCCAATAGGGGCAGACTGACACCTCACACGACCAGGTACCTCTCTGAGATGAAGCTTCCAAAGGAACAATCAGGCAACAACATTTGCTGTTCAGCAATATTCACTCTTCTGCAGCCTCTGCTGCTGATACCCAGGCAAACAGGGTCTGGAGTGGACCTTGAGCAAACTCCAACAGACATGCAGCTGAGGGTCCTGACTGTGAGAAGGAAAACTAACAGAAAGGACATCCACACCAAAACCCCATCTGTACGTCACCATCATCAAAGACCAAAGGTAGATAAAACCACAAAGATGGGGAAAAAACAGAGCAGAAAAGCAGAAAATTCTAAAAATCAGAGCGCCTCTCCCCCTCCAAAGGAGTGCAGCTCCTTGCTGGCAATGGAACAAAGCTGGACGGAGAATGACTTTGACGAGTTGAGAGAAGAAGGCTTCAGACGATCAAACTTCTCAGAGCTAAAGGAAGAAGTTCGAACCCATCGCAAAGAAGATAAAAACCTTGAAAAAAGATTAGACAAATGGCTAACTAGAATAACCAATGTAGAAAAGTCCTTACATGACCTGACAGAGCTGAAAATCATGGCACAAGAACTACATAACAAATGCATAAGCTTCAGTAACCAATTTGGTCAACTGGAAGAAAGGGTATCAGTGATTGAAGATCAAATGAATGAAATGAAGTCAGAAGAGAAGTTTAGAGAAAAAAGAGTAAAAAGAAACAAACAAAGCCTCTAAAAAATACGGGATTATGTGAAAAGACCAAATCTGCGTCTGATTGGTGTACCTGAAAGTGACGGGGAGAATGGAACCAAGTTGGAAAACACTCTGCAGGATATTATCCAGGAGAACTTCCGCAACCTAGCAAGGCAGGCCAACATCCAAATTCAGGAAATACAGAGAACGCCACCAAGATATTCCTTGAGAAGAGCAACTCCAAGACGCATAATTGTCAGATTCACCAAAGTTAAAATGAAGGAAAAAATCTTAAGGGCAGCCAGAGAGAAAGGTTGGGTTACCCACAAAGGGAAGCCCATCAGACTAACAGCGGATCTCTCGGCAGAAACTCTACAAGCCAGAAGAGAGTGGGGGCCAATATTCAACAGTCTTAAACAAAAGAATTTTCAACCCAGAATTTCATATCCAGCCAAACTAAATTTCATAAGTGAAGGAGACATAAAATCCTTTACAGACTAGCAAATGCTGAGAGATTTTGCCACCACCAGGCCTGCCCTACAAGAGCTCCTGAAGGAAGCACTAAAGTTGGAAAGGAACAACCGGTACCAGCCACTGCAAAAACATGCCAAATTGTAAAGACCATCGATGCTAGGAAGAAACTGCATCAACTAATGAGCAAAATAACCAGCTAACATCATAATGACAGGATCAAATTCACACATAATAATATTAACCTTAAATGTAAATGGGCTAAATACTCCAATTAAAAGACACAGACTGGCAAATTGGATAAAGAGTGAAGACCCATCAGTGTGCTACATTCAGGAGACCCATCTCACATGCAGAGACACACATAGGGTCAAAGTAAAGGGATGGAGGAAGATCTACCAAGCAAATGGAAAACAAACAAACAAACAAAAGGCAAGGGTTGCAATCCTAGTCTCTGATAAAACAGACTTTAAACCAACAAAGATCAAAAGAGACAAGGCCATTTACATAATGGTAAAGGGGTCAATTCATCAAGAAGAGCTAACTATCCTAAATATGTATGCACCCAATACAGGAGCACCCAGATTCATAAAGCAAGTCCTTAGAGACTTGCAAAGAGACTTAGACTCCCACACAATAATAGTGGGTGACTTGAACACCCCAGTGTCAACATTAGACAGATCAATGAGACAGAAAGTTAACAAGGATGTCCAGGAATTGAACTCAGCTCTGCACCAAGCGGACCTAATAGACATCTACAGAACTCTCCACCCCAAATCAACAGAATATACATTCTTAACCTAAGATCAGAGCAGAACTGAAGGAGATAGGGACACAAAAAACCCTCCAAAAAATCAATGAATCCGGGAGCTGGTTTTTTGAAAAGATCAACAGAATTGAAAGACCTCTAGCAAGACTAATAAAGAAGAAAAGAGAGAAGAATCAAATAGATGCAATAAAAAATGATAAAGGGGATATCACCACCAACCCCACAGAAATACAAACTACCATCAGATAATACTATAAACACCTCTACGCAAATAAACTAAAAAACCTAGAAGAAATGAATACATTCCTGGACAAATGCACTCTCCCAGGACTAAACCAGGAAGAAGTTGAATCCCTGAATAGAACAATAGCAGGCTCTGAAATTGAGGCAATAATTAATAGCCTACCAACCAAAAAAAGTCCAGGACCAGACGGATTCACAGCCGAATTCTACCAGAGGTACAAGGAGGAGCTGGTACCATTCCTTCTGAAACTGTTCCAATCAATAGAAAAAGAGAGAATCCTCCCTAACTCATTTTTTGAGGCCTACATCATCCTGATACCAAAGCCTGGCAGAGACACAACAAAAAAAGAGAATTTTAGACCAATATCCCTGATGAACATTGATGCAAAAATCCTCAATAAAATACTGGCAAACCGAATCCAGCAGCAAATCAAAAAGCTTATCCACCATCATCAAGTGGACTTCATCCCTGGGATGCAAGGCTGGTTCAGCATACGCAAATCAATAAACGTAATCCAACATATAAACAGAACCAAAGACAAAAACCACATGATTATCTCAATAGATGCAGAAAAGACCTTTGACAAAATTCAACAGCCCTTCATGCTAAAAACTCTCAATAAATTCGGTATTGATGGAACGTATCTCAAAACAGTAAGAACTCTTTATGACAGACTCACAGCCAATATCACACTGAATGGGCAAAAACTGGAAGCATTCCCTTTGAGAACTGGCGCAAGACAGGGATGCCCTCTTTCACTCCTATTCACTCCTTTTCACTCCTATTCCACATAGTGTTGGAAGTTCTGGCCAGGGCAATCAGGCAAAAAAAAGAAATAAAGGGTATTCAGTTAGGAAAAGAGGAAGTCGAATTGTCCCTGTTTGCAGATGACATGACTGTACATTTAGAAAACCCCACTGTCTCAGCCCAAAATCTCCTTAAGCTAATTAGCAACTTCAGCAAAGTCTCAGGATACAAAATCAATGTGCAAAAATGACAAGCATTCTTATACACCAATAACAGACAAACAGATAGCCAAATCATGAGTGAGCTCCCATTCACAATTGCTTCAAATAGAATAAAATACCTAGGAATCCAACTTACCAGGGATGTGAAGGACCTCTTCAAGGAGAACTAAAAACCACTGCTCAATGAAATAAAAGAGGACACAAACAAATGGAAGAACATTCCATGCTCATGGATAGGAAGAATCAATATCGTGAAAATGGCCATATTGCCCAAGGTAATTTATAGATTTAGTGCCATCCCCATTAGCTACCAATGACTTTCTTCACAGAATTGGAAAAAACTACTTTAAAGTTCATATGGAACTAAAAAACAGCCTGCATTGCCAAGACAATCCTAAGCCAAAAGAACAAAGCTGGAGGCATCATGCTACCTGACTTCAAACTATACTACAAGGCTACAGTAACCAAAACAGCATGGTACTGGTACCAAAACAGAGATATAGACCAATGAAACAGTACAGAGCCCTCAGAAATAATACCACACATCTACAACCATCTGATCTTTGACAAATTGACAAAAACAAGAAATGGGGAAAGGATTCCCTATTTAATAAATGGTGCTGGGAAAACTGGCTAGCTATAAGTAGAAAGCTGAAACTGGATCCCTTCCTTACACCTTATACGAAAGTTAATTCAAGATGGATTAGAGACTTAAATGTTAGACCTAAAACCATAAAAACTCTAGAAGAAAACCTAGGCAATACCATTCAGGACATAGGCATGGGCAAGGACTTCATGTCTAAAACACCAAAAGCAATGGCAACAAAAGCCAAAATTGACAAATGGGATCTAATTAAACTAAAGAGCTTCTGCACAGCAAAAGAAACTACCATCAGAGCGAACAGGCAACCTACAGAATGGGAGAAAATTTTTGCAATCTACTCATCTGACAAAGGGCTAATAACCTACAAAGAACTCAAACAAATTTACAAGAAAAAAACAAACAACCCCACCAAAAAGTGGGCAAAGGATATGAACAGACACTTCTCAAAAGAAGATATTTATGCAGCCAACAGACACATTGAAAAAAAGCTCATCATCACTAGCCATCAGAGAAATGCAAATCAAAACCACAATGAGACACCATCTCACACCAGTTAGCATGGCGATCATTAAAAAGTCAGGAAACAACAGGTGCTGGAGAGGATGTGGAGAAATAGGAAAACTTTTACAGTGTTGGTGGGACTGTAAACTAGTTCAACTATTGTGGAAGACAGTGTGGCAATTCCTCAAGGATCTAGAACTAGAAATACCATTTGACCCAGCCATCCCATTACTGGGTATATACCCAAAGGATTATTAATCATGCTGCTATAAAGACACAAGCACACGTATGTTTATTGCAACACTATTCACAATAGCAAAGACTTGGAACCAACCCAAATGTCCATCAGTGATAGACTGCATTAAGAAAATGTGGCACATATACACCATGGAATACTATGCAGTCATAAAAAAGGATAAGTTCATGTCCTTTGTAGGGACATGGATGCAGCTGTAAACCATCATTCTCAGCAAACTATCGCAAGAATAGAAAACCAAACACCACATGTTATCGCTCATATGTGGGAACTGAACAATGAGAACACTTGGACACAGGAAGGGGAACATCACACACCGGTGCCTGTTGTGGGGTTGAGGGAGGGGGAAGGGATAGCATTAGGAGATATACCTAATGTAAATGACGAGTTAATGGGTGTAGCACACCAACATGGCACATGTATACATATGTAACAAACCTGCACGTTGTGCACATGTACCCTAGAACTTAAAAGTATATAAAAAATTAAATTAATAAATAAAAAGAACTCAGGAAGGTTAAATATGCTGTCTTACCAATAAACAATAGGGTCCCTAAAAATCTTAATGATAATGTCTCACAGCAGTTTCACATGGGAACCCAAGATAGAGGCGGGCCATCCGAAAGAGATTTGTGGGTGTGGCTTTTGTCAGATAGAGTAAATTATAAACTGTTTTAAAAGAAACCCATGAAGTTTTTAAATGATTTGCATCAGGTTGGATTGAAAAGGACAATAAAATGAAAAGATAAACCTTCATGCACTGTTAGTAGGAGTGTAAAATAGTGTAGCCACTGGAAAATCTGCCAGTACCTCAAAAGATGGAACATAGAGGTACCATATGACCTAATAATTCCACCCCTAGGTATATACCCAAGAGAATGAAAACATATCCACATAAAAAGTTGTACACAGATGTTTATAGCAGCATTATTTGTAATAACCAAAAAGTAGAAACACTGTAAATGCCCATCAGCTGATGAGTGGAAATGTAAACTGTGATGTATTCATACAATTGAATATTATTTGACAACAAAAATAAATGGAGTGCCAGTACATGCTGTAACATGGATAAGCCTTTGTATTAGTCTGTTTCGGCAGTTCTGTAAAGAAATACCTGAGACTGGGTAATTTATAAATAAAAGAGGTTTAATTGGCTCAGAGTTCTGCAGGTTGTAAAGTAAGTGTAGTAGCTTCTGCTTCTGCGGAGGCCTCAGGAATTTTCCAGTCATGGTGCAAGGCAAAAGAGAAGCAAGGCACATTTCACATGGCTGGAGCAGGAGGGAGTGGGGGGAGGTGCCACTGCTTTTAAACAAACATCTCACAGTAACTCACTAATATGAGAACAGTACCAAGAGGGAAATCTGCCCCCATGATCCAATCACCTCTCAACAGGTCCCACCTCCAACACTGGGGATTACAGTTTGATATGAGATTTGGGTGGGGACACAGATCCAAAGCATCTCAACCATGAAAACATGCTAAGTAAAGTAAGCCAGTCACAAAAGTCCACATGTTATATAATTTCATCTATATACAATCCCCAGAATAGGCAAATCTATACAGATAAAAAGTAGATTTATGGTTGCCTAGGGTTGGGGTAAATGGGAGGAATGGCAAGTGATTCTTAAAGGCTTCAGGCTTTCTTTTGGAGATGATGAAAATATTCGAAAGTGGATTATGGTGGTAGTTACAACAAGTTGGTAAATATCCTAAGGAACCATCAACTTGTATACTTTAAATGGTTGAATTAATGGTATGTGAATTTTATCTCAATAAAGCTGTTATCAAAAAGGAATTAAAATGAAGAGAGGCCCTTGAACTTCTATGGACAGGAAGCAGACTGAGGAAAATATTTGGCAAACATGGGCTACATTTTATGGAAAAGGAAAGAAATTCAGAGGATGGAATCAGGAGCCCAAATAGGGGAACCAAAAGCTAATCCCAGGCAGTACATGTGGGCGGGGTGCAGTCGCTCACTCCTGTAATCCCAGCACTTTGGGAGGCTGAGGCAGGTGGATCACTTGAGGTCAGGAGTTCAAGACCAGCCTGGCCAACATGGTGAAAGCTTGTCTCTACTAAAAATACAAAAATTAGCCAGGCATGGCGGCATGTGCCTGTAATCTCAGCTACTCGGGAGGCTGAGGCAGGAGAATTGCTTGAACCCAGGAGGTGGAGGTTGCAGTGAGCTGAGATCGTGCCACTGCACTCCAGCCTGGGTGAAAGAGCAAGACTCCATCTCAAAAGCAAAAAACAAACAAACAAAAAATGACAACCTTGTGCCTCATTTGATTTCAGAATTGCTATAAACCAGTGGCTACTTTGTTCCTCTGATTTTTCCTTTTTTTTTTTTGAATGGGACTAACTATTGCCTGCCGTTTGTTTTACCTATGTTGTATTCTAGGTACATGTGGACAGATAACTTGTCTCTTTAGTTGATAGGTCTTCAGGTCAAGATGAACTGCACTCAAGCTGAACTCAAGGAACTGCCTCAGAGGAGCTTCATCCACCTTCGTACCTAACTTAGATGACAAGATCTTTGGACCTGATGTTCTAAATAGATGAAACTTTTGGGGAAGGGGGTTTTGCAGGAAGAGTGTCTCTGTTTTGCACATGGGAGGAATGTAAACAGCTCATGGCTACAGTGTGGATTGTGGTGGGTTTTAAAACATGTCCACAAATTTTTGGTTACTTGCTTTCAAGAGGCAGAGTCTAATTTGTCTTCCTTTGAATATGAGCTCGTTTCTGTGATTTGGTTCTAATGAATAAAATGTGGTAGAGGTGATTCTGTATGACTTCTGAAGTAAGGTCATGAAAGTAATACAGCTTCCACTCCACTTTCTCTCTTGGGATGCTTACCCTTCAAACCAAGCCACCATGTTGGGAGGAAGTCCAAGCCACATTGGAGAGGCTGCATGTAGAGGCTGATCACCCTAAGGCCCTAGCTAACAAGAAGTGTCTACCACCAGATGTGGGTTAGTGAACCTTTAGATGGTTTCTGCCCCAGACTTTGAGCTGCTATAGCTGTCACTAAGAACTATAGGCAAGCCCTGCCCAGATTAAGATTTGTCAATAAAGGCCGGGCATGGTGGCTCACGCCTGTAATCCCAGCACTTTGGGAGGCCAAGGCAGGCGGATCACGAGGTCAGGAGATCGAAGCCATCCTGGCTAGAACAGTGAAACCCCATCTCTAGTAAAAATACAAAAAATTAGCTGGGCGTGGTGGTGGGCGCTTATAGTCCCAGCTACTTGGGAGACTGAGGCAGGAGAATGGCGTGAACCGGGGAGGCAGAGCTTGCAGTGAACTGAGATCGTACCACTGCACTCCAGCCTGGGTGACAGAGTGAGACTCCGTCTCAAAAAAAAAAAAAAAAAACAGATTTGTCAATAAAATAAATATTTTAGGCCATTAAGATGTGTGGTGGTTTGTTTCCCAGTGATAGATAACTGGAACAGGCAGTATGAATAGGATTGATTATATATTGGAAGTAAGGGAGAAGAAACACTCAAGAATGTTAACCAGGTTTTCTACGTTCAGCAGATTAACAGAAAGCAGTGTCAGATGGTATTGATTTGTTTACCCACTTAAAGCAGTAACAAATTTCCAGGGTTTGGACAGTCTGTCAGCTGGGATGCTAGCCACCCAGTAGTTACTTAAGAGGTGATGATTGTCATGGATTTTTTTTTTTTTTAAACAAAGCCTTGTGATCAGTTTGTTTTGATAGTAACAGCTTTATTATTCTTAGGAAACAAATAATATCGAAGTAAAGAAGACGAAGCATAGGTTTGGAAGAGGGAAGGCAAACAGCAGTGATTAAGAAGCTGAAAAATTATTTTATCTGTCATTCTAGCAACTGAAAGTCACTATTAGCACCTCTTGATTTACTGTTATGATATTGATATTCATTATAATCCCTTTAAAAATTTAATGATCCTTTTTTAGAATTCTGGCACTTGCTTTTACTCTCTTACTGGAAGAGGTCTTGTCTCTAATAGCATTCTCTCAGTGAGGCCTTTCCTGGTCATCCTGTTTAAAATTGTAAACTTCTCATTTCCCACACTCCCTATTTCTCTTTTTTGCTTAGTTTTTTTCCCTTGGCATGAAATCACCATCTAACATAGTAGATTTACTTATCTGATTGTTTTTCTTCCCCTACTAGAATGGAATTTCCTTGAGAACAGAAATTTTTATCTTTTTCATTCACTCCTGCAACAGTGTTGACTATGTAGTAGGTGCTCAGTAAATATTTGTTGAATAAATAAATAAAGTGATTTCTGAATGCCAAAGGAAGGATTGATTTCTGTTCAGATCACTTTCAGTGCAGAATGTATTTTATAGTGTTTAGGTTTTTGGAAATCCACATCTAAGTGTGTCACATACATGTGTAATCCTAATGCCTCTAAGATGCATCCTATCTGGGTGCTGATGGGGTTGTGATAATAATAAAATGTTACTGGCCACAGCTCCCCTCCCTCTCCTTTTTGTTCCCGTTTTAATGTTTTATTTGGAAATTTTTAAACATATGCAAAAATAATAAGACTAATATAATGAATGTTGATATGGTTTGGATTTGTGTCCCCTCCAAAATCTCATGTTCAATTATAATCCCCAGTGTTGGAGATGGGGCCTGGTGGGAGGTGATTGGATCCTGGGGGTGGAGTTCTCATGAATGGATTAGCATCCCCTCAGTGCTGTTCTGCTGATAGTGAGTGAGTGAGTTATCCTGAGATCTGGTTGTTTAAGTGTTAGCACCTCCTTCCTCTCTGTCTTCCTCTGGCTCTGGCCATGTGAAGTGTTGGCTCCCCCTTTGCCTTCCACTATTATTGTAGGTTTCCTTAGGGCTCCCCAGAAGCTGAGCAGATGCCAGCACCATGCTTCCTGTATAGCCTGCAGAACTGCGAGCCAATTAAACCGCTTTTCTTTATAAATTACCTAGTCTCAGGTATTTCTTTATAGCAGTGCGAGAATGGACTAATACAACCCCCTATGTGTCTATTACTCAGCATTAATAATTATCAACATTTTGTCAATCTTTTTTGATCAGTTTCTTCCACCCAGTTTTCCCCTAGATTATTTTAAAGAAAACTCAAGATATCATTTTATTTCACTTGAAAATTTCAGTATGCATTTCTGAATGTTAAGCACATTTAAAATAAATACTACCACCTTACCATTTTCACACGTAACAGAATTAATTTCTCTCATCTAATAGCCCATGAACAAATTTCCCTGAGATGTTTGTATTCAATTGAAGATTCAAATACAGTCCAGACATTGCATTTAGCTGTTATTTGCCCTAAGTTTCACTTACCTCATAACAGTTTTCCCTCCTTTTTATTAATGCCTTTCATTTGTTGGTGAAACCTTGTGACATGGGACCAGGGACCAGTCCTGTAGAATCTTCCATGTTATAGATTTGACTGAGTGTTTCCCTATAATGAACTTAACTTATTCTCTGGTTCTCTTTTTTTGTAAATCATAGTTAGATCTTGAAGCCATGATTAGATTCAGATTTAATTTTTGGGCAGGAACATTTCATAGGTGGTGCTTCTGTGTACTTTTTAATTCATTACCTCATAAGGCTTATAATGTGATTGTCTCAATTTTATTGAAGCTAAAATTGATTAGTGGGTTATTAACCTGATCACTTGATTATAAAGTTCCTCATCAACCTTTCATCGAATACTTTTAGTCTCCAATTATGATTTTTGCATCGCTCCATTATTTTATTAGAATTTGCAAAAATTGTCATTATTCTAAAGTTATTTTTTCTTTCTCATTTATTAGTTTTGATTCTTGTGAAAAAGAACTTTATTAACTATTAAGATATATTTAAGTACAGTTTGTACTGGAAGAGCAGAATACATGCTTATATTTTTTCCTTTATCAATTTTCAGACTGAGTTGGTGCACTAGTAATTCCCAGTGTGAGTAATGTTTCTTTTTAAAAAATGCCATATGAACTCAGATTTTAATGTATTTTGATATGTCTCAGTCTACTGTAGATTATTTTTTTCTGATCCTTAATATTTTCCATCTTAGACTAGTGGGAGCTCCTAGAAATTCACTTCTGTGTCTTCATTAATCTCTAATAACTTCAACATTGCGGTATAAGCTATCTTAGGCTTACCTGATACATTTCCTGCCCCAAACCTGGACCAGGTACTTTCCCTTCATATCTTTCACATGGGAAAATAATCTAATGCTTCCCGCCTTCAACATGGTGGATCTCAGAATGTTCTTGCTTCTATGACACACCAATTCTGTAATTAGAGGTTCTAAAGCTGTATAATAAAGAACTCTAATCTCTAATGGTTACCTTCTTTGTTTTCTACTTCTTTTCCAAGATCATGACTGAGAGATTGTTAATAAAAGCATTGAGTGGTGGTAAAAACACGAAGATCATTACTTTGAATGGGAAGAAGATGACAAAGATGCCCTCAGCATTAGGAAAACTGCCCGGCCTGAAGACTCTAGTCCTTCAGAATAACCTAATCCCTAAAGTGTGCCCAGAGTTACGCACCTTGACCCAGGTGAGGAACAGTGTTTTGTTGTTGTTGTTTGGTTTTGAAGATGGAAAACAGGAAGAGAGAAAAAAGAGGTAAGAGACAGAACAATAACACTTCGATCTCTGGAGACTTCGGTCTCTGGAGACTTAATGTGGAGTGTAGCAGGAGAGGCATCAGAAGGCTTTATCCCTTAGGGAATTCCATGTGGTAGGGAGAGGAGTTTCAATTTATTCATGTGCTCTTTGGCCCATGTCTGGAATCAGAGGACTGGGTCTCTGCCACACTCATCTTTCTAGAGGCTGTCATCTGGAAAGGGGTTGGAAACCTGGATCTGCTCATCTACCTTGGGGGCTCACATCTGGAAGTAGTTTTGAGGATCCAGGAGATGATGTTCACCCTGGGGACTGTCCTGAAGCTTTTGCTTATGGAATGAAGAGACATTTAGGATGTAGGAAGGGAGTTCCTTTTCAATTTCCTAGGGCAGGCTGAAACTTTGAAATGGCGTGTTGGCAGGGAATAGGAAGGAAGGGACATTTATTTCTCTTGAAATAGTCTTTAAAGGAAGGTTAATATTCTAAATAAAAAATATTCTTTTTTAAAGAGCAATAGCTGACATGAATGAATCCCAGATGCTTGTGTTAAACCTTTCTGCCTAACAATGTGAAACTCTAGCTGCCAAAAATCTTGAGGTTGAGAGAAGGCAAGGGATATTAACTTGGTAATTTTCTTTTTGTTCGCTTCTGAATTGTCATCAGCACAGGAAGAACCTATAAGCAGCTAAGGCATTATAACTCATTAATTTTGAATTTACAGTTCCAAAAAATAAATCTGTATTTTCTTACTTTCACCGTACCTCATTTCCTTTTAGGTTTAAGAAATTGAGTTTGTAATCTGCAGTTGTATCTTTGTAAGAAATAGGGTAACATTTACAAATTTCCCACTTCATTAGTAATTGCAGAAAGTACACTTGTAGTTACAAGACAACAAGGACTTGGAATTTTTTAATAAGAAAGAGGAGTTTCTACGCAAGAGAATTTGGGACTTGACTGAGTCATGAACCTATTCTCTCCTTCTATTTGAATTTATTTCCATTAAAGTAATACCATTGGTTACAGAGAATTAAATATTACAAAAAGTGTATAACAAGAAGCTATCTTCTGTCCTACTTCCCCTCATCTCCAATCCTGATCTTCATGTATAACCACTTTTAACTCATCTATTTTCTTGATTTGTCTATATTTGGCATCATTTTTCTTCATCTTCTAGATAGCTATATTAATGTATCTATTGTATATTGGCCCACATCTGGAATCAGGGGATTAGGTCTACAGGTATCTTTTACATGTAATGTTACTACACCTTTATTTCTTCCTTCATCAACTGCAGTCTCTTTTGACTCCCCACTTCCCCACTTCGTAAGATGACAGTGTCAGCCTCTGTAATCTACCTTCAGCTGTCCTTTCCTCTCCTCCCTCACAAACTCTGAAGTTTTTACTTTTATAAGACTTAGAGCTTTTATATTGTATTAAGTTATAACCATAATTAAGTATTTGTTTTGTGTCTTGGATAACTCTTAACTTCTAAAAATATATATTACTAATAAATAAATATTCACATGGGGTCAATTAATCTATGATTCTATTTTCTTTCTTATATGCAATTTTTGTTCCCTTAGGGTTTCTAATAACCTTTCCTTTGTTCTTGTGCCTTAGCTTTATGGTGGCCTCATTTTATTTCAAACTCGACCATATTATTTTTTTCTGTCAAATGTACTTTTCCTTGAGAGACTTCCCTCTAAGACCCTCCATCCTCTGCCCCAATCTAAGTTGATTGTTATCTAGGTTTGCTAGATACCGTCAGCCAAAGACATTCACTTTGTTGCTCTCTTAAATTGGACCCACTGTTTCCTGTATCCTGTATTTTCCTTTCTTGGCTTGCTCTCTTAGTTTTTCCAGGAGTCTCGAGAAATCATCCTAGTCTGGGTATGTGGTAGTTAAATTGTTTGATCCCTTGCATATCTGAAAATGTCTGTATTCTTGTCTCACACTTGGTTAATAGTTGTTTAGTAAAAAGTTACAGATTCCAAAATATATTTCCATAGGAAAAAGCCCCAAGAGTCTGATTATCATTACATTGTCTTCTTGTGGCTCCCTTTATTACTTCTCTTCTTATTCTTCTATTTAGGGGTAACCTAAATGTAGACTTCTGTTTGTTCACACTCAGTTCCTTCACCAGGGAGCTGGCTCAGTCCAGTGCTTACTTTTAAAGAGGAAATTACACCATTAAGAATTCAACTGATTTGAAACTAGGCTGCTTATAGTCTAGCCTATCTTTAAAGTACTTTAAAAGTCAGATTCAGGCCAATGGCATATGTTTAGCTGTTCATGAGCTAGCAATTTTTCTTATATAGGGTCTTAGAGAGATGGTGGAATTTTGGAAAAAAAAAAAACTTTTTCCCCTGTGTGATGGGAGTTCTAGAAGCATGCTAGATAAAATGTGCTAGAAACCCTTAAAGAATGGTTGTAGATTATCATACAGTTCAGATGTACAGCTCCATCCCTCTCACAGTTGGTAATAAAGGGCAGATGGCCTGGTGCAGTGGCTCACATCTGTAATCCCAGCAGTATGGGAGGCTAAGGTGGGCAGATTGGGCTCAGTAGTCTGAAACCGGCCTGGGCAACATAGTGAGACCTCCTCTCTACAAAAAAATAAAAGTAAAAATTAGTCAGGCACGGTGGCACGTGCCTGTAGTTCCAGAGGATTGCCTGAGCCCAGAATATGGGAGGTTGCAGTGAACTGAGATTGCACCACTGCACTCCAGCCTGGGCTGCAAAGTGATTCTGTCTCATTAAAAAAAGGAAAGGCAGATGAAGGTTTCAAAGAAAGAGACAGCTTAGAGAATTGAAAAGAGCCCTAGATGAGAGTTTAGAAGTGCTGGCACAACTTAACTGGTTGAACCAGCTATATACAAGGCACTTAGTTTCTTTGGGCCTCAATTTCTGCCTAAGCATTGAGGACCATCTGTGTCTCAGGCACTCAGAACTGGTGATTCAGCAATGAGCAAAACAGATGGAAATCCCTGCCCTCGTAGAGTTTATGTTCTAGTCAGGAGTGATGTAAGAAACAAAGAGGGAAAATAGGATGTGAGGTGGTGATTAGTGTTAAGGGGAAAAATAAAGCAGAGAAAAGGGGCAGGGCGTATTGTGTCATTCAGCTGACCTGACTGATGCCACAGAGTGTCTTGTGGGCTTTATAACTTGGTGATGTATATATCAAAATTCAGTGATTATAATTCTTATTCTAACAGTTTTCTCTAAAATTCCCATGTACTTTTAAAGTTAATTTGAACTCTTTCTTATGTTCTATAGTCATACCCTTTATCGATAATGTTTAAAGCTACCCATCTACCTCTGACTTTTGTTTCATTTTGTTTTATGTCTACTGTGTTTATCTTTTGAAGTAGCCTTTTATCATCATACGAAGCCCAGTTTTCCCCAGTATACTGATTTTTTGGTCACATTTCCCACAGAATGTGAAGTATTAAAATAGTCTTGATTTTTTTTTTAAATTCCTATAACAAAAATACTACTTTTAAATTTCTTTACTCGCAAAATGGTAACAGAATAACATCAACCATTTAGTGGGAGCCAAGCGTAGTATCAGGAGCTTATCATTTTCTACAACTTGCAAGAAAGTTATTACCCTCATACTGTTAATAAAACGTAGGGTTCAGGAAGAGGTTAAATTATTTGTCAAAGGTCACTCAACCAGTAAATATAAAATGAGGTCTCCTTGGAGGTTGCTCTCAGATCTGTTGTTGCTCTCAGCTCTATTGTGTTATTTATTATTCTATATATTTACTGTGAAATTTATCAGGGTCTGGTGTTCAATTTATAGTTCTTAAAAA
Source organism: Theropithecus gelada (assembly GCF_003255815.1). Classification (NCBI taxonomy): domain Eukaryota; kingdom Metazoa; phylum Chordata; class Mammalia; order Primates; family Cercopithecidae; genus Theropithecus; species Theropithecus gelada. The sequence continues at coordinate 93,514,886 of NC_037676.1, forward strand.
CTGAGTTGCCTAAAGATGACTGCTTTGAACACTACATGCATTGTCCCCTCCTCCCATTTGTTTGCATATTTTTTTTTATTTTAAGAGATAGATCTTGCTTGTCACCCAGACTGGAGTGTATTGGTGTGATCACAGCTCACTGCAGCCTTGAACTCCTATGCTCAAATGATCCTCCTACTTCAGCTTCCCAAGTAGTTGGGGCTACAGGCGTGTGCCACTACCCCTGGCTAATTAAAAAAATTTTTTTTTTGTTTGGAGACAGGGTCTCACTTTGTCTCCCAGGCTGGTCTTGAACTCCTGGCTTCAAGCAATCCTCCCACCTCAGCCTCCCAAAGTGCTGGGATTATATGTGTGAGTCACCCTACCTAGCCCATAGTGATTCTTTTATTATGTTTATTATTATTGTTGTTATTGTTATGATTTTAGAGACAGAGTCTTGCTCTGTCTCCCAGGCTGGAGTGTAGTGGCGTGATCTTGGCTCACTGCAACCTCCACCTCCCAGGTTCAAGTGATTCTCCTTCCTCAGCCTCCCGAGTAGCTGGGATTACAAGGTGCCTGCCACCATGCCTGGCTAATGTTTTTGTTTTTTTAGTAGAGACGGGGTTTTGCCATGTTGGCCAGGCTGGTCTCGAACTCCTGACCTCAGATGATCTGCCCACCTTGGCCTCCCAAAGTGCTAGGGTTACAGGCGTGAGCCACCACACCCGGCCCATAGTGATTCTTTTAAGAAATATTTATCATTCATTTTCTTGCATCTATGCTGTTCCCCAGGATATAGATGTGCACAAAGTGTGGTCCCTGCCTTCATGTTTGGGGATTAAATTAAATGTTTTTATATTTAAAGCTCCATGGCTGGCATGTAGAAGCTTTAAATACATTTATGATTAGTGTTACCATTATGATATAACTAGCAACAATGATAAAATGAGGGGGTAGGAGTTCTTTAGTAAATAACCTACTTTAGATCCTACTTCCATTTTTCTTTGCTAATTTAACTAGTGAAGCTGTGGAAAATTTCAGTCACTTCTAATGACAATGAAAAAAATGGGTTAATGTCCTATAATTTATGGTGAATGCATTTGGACTGTGGCTCTTGAAGTATGGGGATGTCAACAATTTTCAGACAAACACTTTATGAATTTTGAGGGCAAAGATCTTGTCTTGTCCCTATTGCTTTTTATTTACTAACTCATATAATGTCAACATGAGTGAAAAGGAAGTAATTTTCAAAGTCCAGCTTAACCAAACACATGTAGGAACAAAGGTTCCTCATAGGTAAAACAAATAGCCATCATCGCTAATTGTGTGCAGCATTGTTGACATGCATCGTAAAGTCCAATGGCAGTGTGGCAAAGTTCCCCTTAAGCTGCTCACACGTGCAGCCGACCAGGACAAAGATATGGTCTGCCATAGCTTTTTATTTGGCCATAAACAATTGACAGTAAATAAGACCAACTCTAACCAGATTTGAGTAGTTTATAAACTTACTAATTGTGTCCTTAATCTCTCCTTTTCATACTTTTGCTGTCCTTAATGACCCTTTAACCCAATCGACTTCATTCATTCATACATTAAACAACTAATTATGTGTGCCTGCAGTGGAGTAGGCACTCTACTAGGTGGTAGCAGTACAAAAAGGATCAGAATCATTCATATGTCCCTATTAGGTGTGGACCACGGAAGCCAAAGGATCGGACATCCCTGATAAAGAACAAGTTATGCAGAGGAATAGGAAAGGAATGACCATGAGCAAAGACTTCCCCTAACTCTTCCTCCCTGGGCATTCTGGTCTCACTTTCTAACCCAAGCAGAACAGAGAAGATCCATGTCCCTTATACTGTTTGTCAACGTCAAGCCTTTCTCTTCTCCTGTTCCATCCACTTAAAATCTGTTCTTTCTTCATCAGTAAGGTAATGCCTCCTATTTCCTAAGCCTTGCTCTCAAAACAGGGATTCATTATCCTGTTTTGTTGTGTCCTTTCCTGGTACAGGGGCACATAGTGAGTACCTTCTCTCCAGGAACCGTTCACGTCTCCTTTGCCTGTCCTTTCATGTTGAGGCGTGTATTAGGTCTCCTGAACCCCCTGCTGGAAATCCAGTTTCTCTCTCTGCTGGCAGGCATCTAGAAAAGACCCAGGCCTCTTCTTTCCTTCACCAGTGATGTAGAACAACTGATATACTCTATCTGTAGACCTGCCTTGATTCATCTGAAAAGTGGGCCTCGTCATTCTTGGCTCCTAAAGTTGCCATCACTGTTATCTACCTAATATAGAATGCCTTATCCATATTGGTTCCATAGAAAATTTTAGCCGAACCTTCATTAAAACTTCCAAACACTTAAGATTTTACATTTTAATTGAATGTCATTTTAATTGAATGTTAAGATTTTACATTTTAATTGAATTCTAATAATTTGAAACTCTTGTCCTTCCTTCTTATTCTTTCCTTATGAAGCTTTTGATGGGATATTAAAAGGTAATGCCTTGATAATCTTTTTACTGTTAATGCCAGTAGAAAATCCTCCTTATATTTCATGACACTGAGCTTAACTTTGGGATTTAAGGGGCCAGCAGTAAGAGGTTGTGGGGATCTCCATGAAATATCTAGAAATTAGATAACATGCTGACCCATGGAAACTTCCTCTCAGTTTCTAGTGAAGTTATAATTGTTTTGAGAAATATGACTTTGTTAAGAAGTTACTGCAAAATTAAATAGTAGCTTTGAAATTGGTAGTTACTCATATAAATAAATTCCTTCAGGAAGAGCTGGACTCAGAAGCAGTTTGGCAGTTGTATTGAACAGCAGTTTTAAGAATGCCACAGATTTATTTAAAAAAAGGTATTGATAAGAATTAGCAAATTGAACCATAAATTGAACCTCCCCCATACCTTGGCCATACACATGCTAATTCAAAAATGTAAAATCCAGTTATTATTCCCTCATTAATTTGATTCAATTACTTTTACAAAATAGCTTACAGAACCTGACACATGTATACTATTTGATTATAGTAAATATGAATATTCACTCTTAAGGAAGTTAAAGATTTGTATTTCACATAGTAGTTCAAACCTATTTATACATCTTATAGGCAAATAATCTAATAGTTTATTCCAAAATGGTATAACCATGATTTAGTTTTGGAAGACAGTCTTCCAGATAAAGATGGACATTTGAGAATTTTTTTTTTTAATACTTAGAAAGGTTTTATCTGGTCAGGTGCAGTGGCTCATGCTTGTAATCCAAGCACTTTGGGAGGCTGAGGTGGTGGGGATCCCCTGAGGTCAGAAGTTCAAGACCAGCCTGGCCAACACGGTGAAACCTCGTCTCTACTAAAAATATAAAATTGGCTGGGTGTGGTGGTACATGCCTATAATCCCAGCGACTTGGGAGACTGAGGCAGGATAATCACTTGGACCTGGGAAGTGGAGGTTGTAGTGACCTGAGATCTTGCCATTGCACACCAGCCTGGGCATCAAGAGCAAAACTCTGTCTCAAAAAAAGACGGGGGTGGGGTGGGGGGGTATCTAAGTTAGTCAAAACCAAGTAATTAAAATATAAAATAAGTAGCATAGAGTTTTCTAGTGATAATTAATAGCTACAAACATGGAATAATTAAACATTAAGAGAGGCTGTCTGGTCCAAGTTCTAGGCCTACATATGATATGCACTACATTGAATTGAATATAGGGGTTAGTGAGAATGAGCAGAAGGCTAGAATAAAGAAAGCATGCAGCTCATTAGAAGGAAATAAATCAAGCTGGACAAATTAGAACAGATTGAGCTCAAAAGATATTTGATTTTGAAAATAAAAACTGATGTGGATCCACAGTGACTATTCCATAGTTTGAGTCTTTACAGAGATGATCCAAGCAGGCATCATTCAACTAATATTTATTGAGCAACTATTATATTCCAGATATTGTTCTTTGAATGCTAGATGAATCACAGAGAGACCCTGTCATTGGAAAATTTCCAATTTAATAGTAGAGGTAAAATATACATGTGAATCATGGAATCAACATAAATGTCCATCAATGATAGGCTGGATAAAGAAAATGTGGTACATATATACCATGGAATACTATGCAGTCATAAAAAATGAGATTATGGGTCGGGTACAGTGGCTTGTGTCTGTAATCCCAGCACTTTGGAGGCCAAGGCAGGTGGATCACGAGGTCAGGAGTTCAAGACCAGCCTGGCCAAGATGGTGAAACCCCGTCTCTACTGAAAATACAAAAAATTAACTGGGCACGGTGGCAGGTGCCTGTAATCCCAGCTACTCTGGAGGCTGAGGCAGGAGAATCGCTTGAACTCAGAGGGTGGAGGTTGTAGTGAGCCGAGATCGTGCCACTGCACTTCAGCCTGGGCGACAGAGTAAGACTCTGTCTCAAAAAAAAAAAAAAAAAAAAAAAAAAAAAAAAGGGATTATGTCATTTGCAGGGATATGGATGGAGCTGAAGGCCATTATTTTTAGCAAACTAACACAGGAAGAGAAAACCAAATACCACATGTTGTCACTTATAAGTGGCAGCTAAATGATAAGAACATATGGACACATAGAGGGGAATAACACACACTGGGGCCTATCAGAGAGTGGAGGCTGGGAGGAGAGAGAGGAGCAGGAAAAATACCTAATGGCTACTAGGTTTGGTACCGGGGTGATGAAATAATCTGTACAACAAACTCCCATGACACAAATTTACCTATGCAACAAACCTGGACATGTATGTACCCCTGAATTTAAAAGTTAAAAAAATAAAAAATATATATACACAAGTCCTTATAATATAGATAATAATAATTGATAATTGATAATGGAAAGTACATTGTGCTATGCAAATACAAAAGGAGGATGCTTTCATGGGGAAGATGGTAAATCTCAAGGGGAAGCATTAAGCATGAAAATATGTTATAATTATTGGAGAACCAAGATACTGTTAGTATTTAATGAAAACAAAATCCTGAAACACATTATTACTGCAGAAACAATAAAGAATTTTTATCCAGCAAAATTAACGTCCTGCTGTGGCCATTTTTCTCATTCCATGAAAATGTCATTCAGAAGTGGCTGTGACCTGGGACCTCAAAGCCGTGAGCTCTCTGCATGTACTTGTGCTCCAGACCCAGCTCTGCTGCTGCTCTGCATGCACTTGCACTTCAGACAGTGGCATCTCTGTGGCCCTGTCTGGACCACAGAGGTGGTCCTCTGACATGCCCATTTGCTGGACCTAACACCAATGGGCATCCCCTTGGCCACAACCTCCCCTGATAGAAGGAAAAGAGATCAGCAGCACTCCAGCACCTTTTACCGCCGAGGACCCCAATATATGCAAATCAATCAATGTGATACAACACATTAACAAAACAAAAGGAAAAAAAAAACCCAGCTCATTATCACAATAGATACAGAAAAAGCATTTGACAAAGTTCAGCATCCATTCATGATTAAAGCTCTCAAAAAAATAGGTATAGAAGGAATTTACCTTAACACAGTATAGGCCATATATGAAACTCCCACAACTGACGTCATAATCAGTGAGGAAAAGCTGCAGGCTTTTCCGTAAGATCTGGTACAAGGAAAGAATACTTACTTCTCTACTTTTCAACATAGTACTGGAAGTCATAGCCAACAATTAAATAAGGAAAAAAAAAAGGGCAACCAAATCAGAAAATAAATAATGTTATCTCTGTTTGCAAATGACATGATTGTGAACATAGAAAACTCTAAAGACTCAACTGAGTCTAAAGACTCAATGAAAAACCTGTTAGAACTAACAAATGAATTCAGTCAAGTTGCAGGTTATAAAATCAACATACAAAAATCAATCATGTTTCTATACACAAGGAATAAAGTATCTGAAAAGGGAATTAAAAAATCAAACCATTTACAATAGCCATAAAAATAATAAAGTGCTCACGAATAAACAACCAAACAGGTCAAAGATTTATACAAGAAAAATTATAAGACATTAATAAAGGAAGTTGAAAAAAATACATGTAAATGGAAAGACATCCCTTCTTCATAGATAGGAAGAATTAATATTTTTAAAATGTCCATATTACTGGAAGTGATCTGCATATTCAATGCAATTTGTATCAAAATCCCAATGGTATTCTTCACAAAAATAGAAAAAAAATTCTAAAATACATATGGAACTACAAAAGAACCTGAATAGCCAAAACATTATTGAGCATAGACATGAAAACTAGAGGCATCATACCTCCTGATTTCAAAATATATTACAAAGCCACAGTAATCAAAACAGTATGGCTTAGGCATAAAAACAGACGCATAGACCAATGGGACAGAATAGAGAGCCCAGAAATAAATCCATGTATGTATGATCAACTAATGTTTGAAACATGTGAGAAAAAGGGACCAGGAAGGAACTGTGGCGAACTGGTAGCTCATACATGCATAGTCAATAGGGGACATTGACAATAGGGGACAGTCCATCCAGTCCCCAGCACTGGTGAATTTTTGTCACAGCAGGATTGTATATTTAAAGGTTCTGTGGAAGCAAATACTATTTTTTAAAAAATACTGTGTCTATTAGTCATACCGGTTTCTGAGCTAAGAGTTTAGGCTTAATTCAGCAAATGGGGTGCATTGCTCTCTACGTACTAAAGTATGCAGGAATATTTCTTTAAACTTTTCCAATCTAAATGTTTCTTAAATTTTTGCCCAAACATCTGGGAAGATATACCAGTCTCTTAGTTTCTATCAGATATCTCCCTTTTTGTAATTTGTAAATCAAAGTGATTTTCTAAATTCAGTCAAATAGGAGAGGAAAATAGAGTTGCTGTTGGTAACTGTGCCTCATAACTATGGTTAGCGAGTTCTGAGGGTGAAACAAAGCTGACCCTGGAGTTGCGCCTTGGCACTGCCAGCAAGACTGCTTCAGGTTCCTTGCCCGTGGTTGACCCTGCACATGGAGATCCTGCCGATCCCACTTATATTTATAGGTGTCACTCCTGCAGGTAAGCCTAACATACATGGCTCTTCACCGTGAGCCAGGTAATGAATATATGTGTGTAATTTAATCATGATTTATAATCTATTAAATTTAATATCCCATGCCTAATAAGAGAGTGCTTGTGAATTTAGAAATATTTGAAAAAATGAGTTAGAAATTAAGAAAATAAGCAGGTTTAAAATTTGAAAACCAGTAAAGTATCAATATGTGTGTACGTGTATATGTGTGTGTGTGTATCAGGTGTTTACTGCATTTCTAGCACCATACCTGGTGCTAATTAAAAGATTATCATTTAATAATATCTGCTGTTTGCCTGGCACTTTATTAAACTGTCTCTAATCCTTAAGACTACCCTAAGAAGTAAATGCTAGCATCCCCATTTTTATAAAGAAATAGAGGCTTAGGAATTTGAGTGACTTGTCCAAGATCACATATCTGGTACATTGCATAGCAAATAGACTGTGCTTTGCCTACTGCACAATACAGACTCAAGAGTGTACACATGATAGGACAAGGATATTTAAGAATTCCATGTGTTGTATTCCATTTCATTTTGTGAGCATGTGTATGTGTGTGAGCATATGTGTCTGTATACATATATATATATATTTGTATCATGTGCATATGTATGATCATTCTGAGCAATAGTAAATTCTTTTTAAAGATACGCAGTATATTATTGAAGACAGTGCAGGGTAGAAGTTAGGAATACAGACCATAGAATGAACCTATGTCATGTTTCACCATAAATCATAGCCTGGACTTCAGATCCCTTTTCTGTAAGATCAGGGTTATTGCGAGGTCCACATTAGACAATGTTCTGCTTGGCACAGTGTTTTATATCTTTGGCACATAATTTATATTTAAATTAAATATTAGCCATTTGTATTGTCATTAATAGATTAATCAGTATGTTTTCTTCTTAAATTTCTTGTCTTCTTCTCTCCTACTTACAAAAAAAATCACTACACATTGAACCTAGATTCTATAATTCAAAGGCATCAATGGACATTGAGATGCTTGCCTCATATCCAAGATGTAAGAGAAAGTGCACATGCCTATTTTAAGGCAGGCCACAGATAGGCTATAACTTTCAGTTATGAGTGGGTCAATACAATCAAACAAATCAAATAAAATTTAGTAAGAGCATAGACAGACAGTATTTGGAGCAAGTATACAAAGACATAGAAAAGACTATCTACAGGGAGGTTAGAAACTTTTAGGATATACTGGGTAGATAAATTTTAGGTTCATCTTTTGGGAAGCTGTTTAGATGTAATCTAACAGGATTGAATTAAGGAAATTTAAGTCATAATACATCCATTCTTTGTATCTTTTGCTATGTAATGCTACAGGCAGGCAGTAATAAGTACTAGGTTGATTGCAATGAGATAGAACTGAAAAAGGTACATCTGAAAGGATTTTTAAAACTAAAATTTGGTGGCAGATTGAATTTAGGTGGAGGGAGGGAAAGATGTTCTAGGTAGCTCCAATGTTTGGCCACCACGGGTTTATGAGAAGTGGCAGAAACAGATCTAGTTTTTCCAAGGGGCATAGTCCAGTTTTATACTTGGAATTTAGAGTGATCCGCTGGAGATATCTTAGAAGCCAAAACTAACAAGATCCACTTTTTTTTATTTTTTTATTTTTTTATTTTTTTTAACAGGGATAAATGTAAATTCCTACATTAGATTAAGAAATGAATTCAATTGCACAAGTCCAGGATGTGGGATATCTGCTTGACAGTTAGCTTAGGGGTTTTTGTTGGCCACAGACAAAACTAATTATTCACCAACAATGTGCCCTGTTGCTGAAAGAGTACATGCCATGTTAGGCTGCATAATAGAAGTGTTGTCATGCTCCTAAGGGAGACCTGTGGTTCCACCAGCATATATGCTATGAGAGCTGATTTCTTGTCTTACCATAGACTCCATGTTTTCAGAGAGGAGTGCTCACAAAAATTAGAGAGTGGTCAGTATGGTCAGGGGTCTGGAAATTATGTCCTGAGGGAAATAGTTAAGGGGAAAATGGAACAAATTAGAGGGAATATGATAGCAATCTTCAAAACTTTGAAAGATTGTCATGTGAGAGAGAAGGAATGCAAATATTTATTATGATTGCTGTGAGAAGAATTGGGTAGAAATTTCAGAGAACCTAAACATTAAAAAATTAGATATAGATAGCTAGATCTTCCTAACAAGATAAAAGTGCTACCCATTAATGGGTGTGCTCATAGGGAAAGTATATAATTGCCCACCTGCATTCTGTATATTGGTCTATGTGACTTGTAAAATTTCCTTCTAGGTGAGGTGTGGTGGCTCATGCCTGTAATCCCAGCACTTTGGGAGGCTGAGGCAGGCTGATCACTTGAAGCCAGGAGTTTGAGACCAGTCTGGCCAACATGGCAAAAATCCCATCTCTATTAAAAAAAAAAAAAACAGCAAAGTATAGTGGCACATACCTGTAATCCCAGCTACTTGGGAAGCTGAGACATGAGAATCGCTTGAACTCAGTAGGCAGAGGTTGCAGTGAGCTGAGATCATGCCACGGCACTCTAGCCTGGGCGACAGAATGCGACTGTCTCAAAAAAAAGTTCTTCTAATTGTTAGTTGCTATAATTCTGTGGCTCATGGGTCTATGAGTAGCAGTGGTGTCTTTCAATCTATAGCAATCAGTAGCAATGCTGTCTTTCCATCTATAACCATACCAATTTCCAAGGGACAGAGAATACCAATAGAACTTCATTCTATATGTAAATTATTGAAGAGATGCAAACTTTAAAGCTTATCAAATAGTTGTCCGTCTTATGACTAAAGCCTTCCTTCAGGAACTACACATAACCATAGAGAATGTTACTAATGAAACACTGTAAATTCTTTCTGGATATCTGCTATTTCTGCAGCTCTTTGTTAGTAAAACACCATTTGAAACAACTTTGTCAAAGCATTCCAAATATCTTACATCAAATATCATCTTCTCAGAGTCCTTCTCTAATGACCCTATCTAGTCCTGAGTTACTTTCCATCACATTATCCTGTTTTCTTTTTTTTTCATATTTAAGACTAACTACTAACACACTATTTATTTGTTTTTTTATTTGTTGTCTGACTCACTTCCCAACATAGAAGCATTGTAGAGAGGGATCTTGTGTGTCTTGTTCACTCTTCCTCCAGCATTCAGAAATAGTACCATAATAGACATATCTTAAACGCAATTGAATTAATGAAACATCTAGGTTGGGGCTTGAGATGTTTCTCAAAGGTAACTCAATCCTTGCTACAGTGTTTCTGGACCTTTCTGTATAATTTAAGTAATCTACACTGAAGCTCTGACGTATTTGCCATGGTGACAGAGTATAAATGCTACTACCTAGTCTTTAATTTAAGATGTAAATTTAAATTTATGAATTTAAAGGCAATCAGTGAATCTTCCTTTGGTTATCCTATGCTATGAACACTATTCCCAGTCCCACTCACATGATTTGAGTTTTGACTCTGAAATACTTTACAATTTGAGGTTTTTATGTGAACCCTCTTCCTCTTCTCCAAGCTACATTCTTGGTTGCAGAGCTCAGAATTTCACATGGTAGCTTTTTCCAGTCAAAGGACCATGTAGTTAATGCATTATCCAGATAAAATGTCTTTTCCTAGGTCATCTATCCATTTTACAATATCTTGGGAGCTAAGTGGGATGAGATAATCAACTGTGGTTGTTGCTCACCCTACTACATTCGCCTAGATTGCCTTTCAAAGTGACCCTTTCCTTTTCCTCAAACCTCCTAATCTCTTACTCTCAGCAGATGGCTTTGTTTCATATTTCCTTGAGAAAACAGACACCATCCTTCAGGAACTCTCTCATGTTTTCATCACAAATTCATCTACTTATCTGATCCTCACTCACCTTTTCTTACCTTCCTTCCTACTACCCTTGATGAAGAGCCCTTACTCTTATCTAAGGCCAGCACCCACTTGTACTTTGTACCTATTTCATCTTCTAAAGGATTTTGATTCTGTGAGTGTCCCCATATTTAAGGCATGAGTTTCTAATCCTTACAGGGTTATTTCCATCAGCACATAAATAAGCTAATCTATCATTTGTCTTGGGCCAGGGGGAAACTCCAACTTCTTCATTTTCTAGTCTCCCTTTATAGCAAAAGTTCTTACAATAATTGTCTATTAGTCATTGTCTTTGCTTTCTCACATTTTCTGCACAGCCCACTTCAATCAGACTTTCTTCCCCAACACTTCACCCCTATTTTCAAGGTCACTAATCACTTTCCGATTGCTAAATCCAGTGGTTATTTCTATGCTTTAATTTTATTTAGTCTTCCCCTGGGATATGTCCCAAATCTTCCTTCTTAAAATACTTTTTTGTTTCTTTTGCTTTTCCCTTGGATTCTGTTACACTATATATCTTGGAAATCCTGAAACATAAGATTTTTGTAATATTGAGGCATTTCTCTCAGAAGAAACCTGTCTGGGAGTGAGGGAATCTGGACAGGACAGGGAAAGAACCTGAATAAAGTGGTGGTTCCAGGAGAAATGTAGTTTCAGCCCAATCCCTTCAGAGCTTTGGGGCATGCCCTGTAGCACAGAGGCAAAGGGGTTGGGCTGTTATGTCCTGGCATCTGTCATGGTCTAGCAGCTGTCTGGGAGGATGGAGCAGAGGCACAACATTCCAGGTAAAGCACTTCCTTGCAGTTAAGGGAAATTCTTCCAGGAAGGGTGCAGAAGAAAGTCCTCATAGGATAAATTCATGGTAGCTGCGAATGGAGCACTGCTCAGCTGTGGGATGCGGTGTACCAGTTGCTTTAAGTGGCCTATCTTTCCCTTCTACTTCAGCCACTCCTCAGTCACTTCCTCTGCTGGGCTCACATTCTCATCTCTTACAATCCCACATGATGCCTTTTACTTACTGAAGGCTCACAAATTGATTCTGTGTTCTTGATTACTCCAGAAAACCCTAGAATTACATTTACAACTCCTACCTGACATTGTCATTTAAAGATCTAAAAGGCTTCTTAATTTTAACTTGGATAAAACTAAACTCGATTCCTTGTCCCTCCTCCAAACCTGCACTTGTCCCAGTTTCCCCATCTCAGGTGCTCAAGTTCCAAGTTTAGGTGTTATTCATGATCTTCTATTTATCTTACATCACACAACATTCTGGCTCTTCATCCAAAGTATATCCCAAACCCATCCACCTCTCTCCAGGTCCACCACCCACTACCTAGCTCAAGCCGTTGCCTCTTGCCCGCACCACTGCAGTATTGCCTCTGCATTCTCTTTGTGTTTCACTTCTTGTTGCCCCTGCAGATTCTGCTGTACAGATGCCAGGATGATCCTGTTAAAACACATGTCAAATAATGTTACACATATGCTTAAAACCCTACAGTCATTTCTCACTGAACTTAGAGTAAAATACCAACCCCTTACCCTGGTTTATGAAACCATATGTAATCTGGCCCAAGTATACCTTTCCAACTTCTTTTTTGGCTGAGTGTTCCTCTACCTACAGTACTCAGCCACATCAGCTGCATCTCCTGGCCTCCTCAACCACACCAAGAATGTGCCTCCATTGGGGTCTTTATTTTGACCATTTCTTCTTCCTTATTGTCACTCAGATCTCAGTCTATATATCAACTTCTAAGACAGGTTCTCCTGATCAATCACTTTCTCCTCACTCTTTAAATTGTCTCTAGAACACTTAACACTGTCTGTTATTTTTGTATTAATTTGTTTAGCCATTTATAGTCATTGGATGGTTACTTTCTTACTGTGTAAGTGCCTTGAGGGCAAAGATGTTACATGTCTTATGCACGCAATGAATATTTTTTAATGAGTGAATAAATGAATGGCAACCTACCTGCTTTAAGATATATGTATTCACTTAGAATACATATTCTGTGCAGTTTAGACTGCATATTTAAAACTGTTTGTTTATGGATATATTTCTAAGCATCAAAAAACCCACAAAAAAACAAAAACAAAACCAAAACTGAAACCCACCCTTCTTTACAGTCAAGATTGATTATAATCTGTGATTTCCTTTTGACATACGATGAAATCTAGTTACTATGTACCTTCATATATCTGGGCCAGACCCTTATATTCTGTAAAACACAATGACAAAAATATATCTAACTCATATGTAAGAACTTACCACATAACATGCAAAATGAGCACTGTACGGTATATACCCTCAGAAATACACAGAAAAGCATCGATAGTGTGGGAAATTACAAGCTGTTTCTTGTTTACTTTAAAAATATATGTTACCATCCTTTTTTTTAGGTGATAATTCACCATGAGTCTCACACTTCTGCACATTCTGTAAACAGAGGCACTGACTGGCTTTGTTTTGGACCAATTTTTCCAGTATAATTACATAGCAGACGGCCTTGGAGATTAGGAATAGTATCTTCCTCTGGACTGAAGGGCATGGTTACTGCCCATTATAAAAGATTCAGGGTCCCTAAACTCATTGTTCCCGTTCAGTAACACAGCTTACTTCACATCTAGGTATCTCTTTATGTTCTTTGCATTTTCAGTGCAAAAATAGTAATATTCTGGACACTGCTATTGCTCTAAGTAATAAACGATCCCTTTTATCTTTCCCAGGGGTCTCATGTTTTCTACCAGCATTCACGAAACTGTGGCAGGTTCACTTGTTAGCTTGTAAACTGGGTAAAATCTTGGACCTTTCACAATGCCTGACACATTCTTGCATATCTTGCCAGTCCTCATGGAGATTTTCTTGGGCTCTCAGTACTACTAGACTGCTGTGCATGTTTCACTAAATTTAGGCAAAAGAATGAAATCTACCTCGTTTTGGGAGAGACTTCAAATAGTCACTTTCATAGGCAAATAATGGATCCCCAAAGATGACCACACCTAATCCCCCGATCCTCTGAATGTGTTAGGTTATATGACAAAGGGGAATTAAGGGTGCAGCTAGAAGTAAGGTGGATAGTCAGCTAACCTGGAGAACGGAAGTTACACTAGATTATCCAGGTGGACCCAGTGTAATTATGAGGGTTTTTAAATGTGGAAGAGTCAGCATTAGTGTGATGTGATTTGAAAAAGACTTAACCAGCCCCTACTGACTTTAAAGGTACAAGTGGGGCATATAAGCCAGGGAATGGAGGCCAACTCTGAAAGTTAGGAAAGGCAAGCGAACAGATCATCCCCTGGAGTTTCTAGAAATGAACACCAGCTTGATTTTAGTCAGTGAGACTGTTTCTGATTTCTGATCTCCAGAAATACAAGATAAATTTGTGTTGTTCTAAGCCACAAAATTTGTGGTAATTTTTTATAGCAGTTGTGGGAAACCAATGCAGTTACAGACTCTGGATAAAATAGCTACATGAATGTATTTTAACTTCACATTTACAATAGAAGAAGACCTCCAACATGGTAGTAGATGTATTATACTATTATAAATTAGGATAATGGTAATTCTCAGACAAAAGCACATATGCAAGTGAAAACTTTACCATGAATTCCTAGGATGAGAAATTTCATTTTAATATCAATGTATATTTCTTTGTATTAATTTAAATCATTGTCTTATATCCATAACAAGTACTAGGTGACATTTAAATATAAATGGCTTAAATTTTCTTCTTAATTTTTTTGGTTTTATGTAAATTCATTAGTTTGTTAAAACTTCCAAGATTCCTTTTATTTGTCCTTACTGTTAAAATTCTAAAGTATGCAATTGGTAATTAAACCTGAATAGTAAATTATGTTTGGGAGTAAAATAAAAGACTCTTTGTATTTTGGAAAGTACAATTAGATTTTACAAAGAATATTACTATATTTTTGGGAACAATCCTGTCACTGATTTATTGGATTACAACATCAAGGAGGAACTTTTTAACTCCCCTTATGTGGAGTTCTTCCTGGGCCTGACCAATCTGTTCTCTGTAGGACAGATAACTGTAGGGTAGATCTTGTCTACCCTCATTATACCATTTCAATAGTTTCCTTTCTAAATTTTGTGATCATACAGAGTGACATCAAAGTTAAAGGCCCTCCTGAGGCTGTATACATGTAATAGAGTGGTCTTATTGGCCTACATGAGATAGCTCCTTTGGGAATAGTATGTCAGGAGGACCTCAGATCTTTGGCTCTGTTTCTGTTTTCAGTAACTTAGTTCCTTTGCTGAGTGTTTAATAATTTGATTCTATAAGTCACAAGGTTCGGATACTCTTAAGTTGCTCAAATGATTTATAAATGGATCATCCATTTATAAATTGTGGTTTTACATATCCTTGGGATAGTTTGTAATATAATTTTAATGAACTTAACTGCTCTAATTAAAAATTAAATTGTGTTTTAATTAACATAAAGTGAGCATGAAGCTCAAATGAACTTTATTTATAAACATAATTTTAGGTATAAGTGAAATAATTGTTTTAAATATTTTGAAGTTTTCTTAGGTTACATAGATCTGAGCAAGGGGGCTTAAATTATTTCTTTTTTTCATTTGAAGTTGGATAATACATGAGTCCATTAAACCTCTATATGTTTGCAGTTGACAACACTAAATCTGGGAAACAACCTTTTAGAAGAAGTTCCGGAAGAGATGAAATATCTTACATCTCTGAAGACTCTCCATTTATCTGGAAATAGGATCTGCAGATTTGCACCTGGAGCCTGTGGTAATTTAGTCAACAAGGAGCAACATTATAGCATCAAATTTAATCTCTCATATTTAATAATATGAAACTGAAATGAAAAAGAATTTTGCATGTTTAGTCTTTTTTTTTGTGTGGGAGGTATTTACATACTACTCTTGAAATATAGGAGGAATGGCCGGGCGCGGTGGCTCACGCCTGTAATCCCAGCACTTTGGGAGGCCGAGATGGGCGGATCACGAGGTCAGGAGATCGAGACCATCCTGGCTAAACCGGTGAAACCCCATCTCTACTAAAAAATACAAAAATTAGCCGGGTGAGATGGTGGGCGCCTGTAGTCCCAGCTACTCAGGAGGCTGAGGCAGGAGAATGGCGGGAACCCGGGAGGCAGAGCTTGCAGTGAGCTGAGATCCGGCCACTGCACTCCAGCCTGGGCAACAGAGTGAGACTCCGTCTCAAAAAAAAAAAAAAAAAAAAAGAAATATAGGAGGAGACAGCATTTTTTTAAAAAGTATTGTATCATATGTTTATTTACATGTAGACCTAAGAAAATAAGTAAGCATCAGTGTTAATGAATTTTCCTCTTTGTAGAATCAATATAAAGTCAGATGGTGAATCTGGGGACTCTTTTCCCGAGCCAGAGATAATTCTGTTGGAAAGTCAAATCAAGTAAAGCTCTACTGTAGCTTTGTTCTTTTCACTTTTTATTCTGTCTTAGATATTAAGTCACACTTTTTGATCAAGATACTAAATTTAAATCAATTTGGGGAAAATTTTAAAGAAAATATATGAGATCCAATAAGTAGCATTTTTTTCTTTCTTTTTCCCATTAAGTAATAATTTCTCCATTCAAGATGATGCTATTCTTATTTAATATTCCTAGAGTGGGCTTAAGGACAAATGTATGACAAAGCGATCTAGATGGCTCTTATAGCTTTATCAACTAATGCAAGGTACTTCACCACTTTCTGTGTTGGTCCTTAGTAGTAAAACTAGAGAAATATTATAAAATTTATAAATTTCTATGAACTTTTGAGGCACAGGTGCTATATATAATCATTGTAATCTTCACACAGAGTTTATTAACCGCATTACCACATGCAGCAATAAATTAGGGGTTATATTTGGCAAATAGCACAAGTAGACTCTAGTACTGTCTTTTTAAAGGTACTTTAAAATCTTAGGTCATATATCTTGGAAAAATATTCTTTTCCAAAATAATAGATGTAACAAACAATTATTGATACTTGAACACATTATATATGCAAAGCCATAGACCAGAATTCAGTTACAAATTTACCTTGGAAGAAAACAGTTTACACTAAAAATGTTAAGGTCATGCAAATCAATAGATAATAATATTTTATGACCTATACTGAGGGGACAGATGTAAGTGCAACCTGATATACATAAACAATATTGAACATACTAATTTATACTAATTAAGGCTCTATAAGGAATTTTCTATCATGTTGCCTTTAAATTTGAGATAAGTTCGGTATATGTATGTCTGTATCTATATCTATATAGATATATTTTATATATGTATGTAAAAATTTTTTGGAGTGCTCTTGAATGTCTTTAGTGTCTATATTTCTTTTTAAAAATAATTGTTTTTTTAATTGACAGTTAACAATGGTACATATTCATGGAGTACATAGTGATATTTTGATACATATAATATATAGTGATCAGATCAGGGTAATTGGCACAGCTCTCATTTCAAACACTTATCATTTCTTTGAGTTGGGAACATTCTTGATTTGGGGTTGTTGAACTTTTGAAAATCCCATGTGATTGACCTAAGTTATGTACTATGTCAGGTCCTGATGATTCAAGGTCAGAAGTAGTTTGATGTCAGGGAGTTTAATGCTGCCCAGCATGGGTCTGAACAACCTTGTTGCATTACATGACCCTGTTTCCCTGACCAGAGCAGATTGATCAGGGCTGGAGTTGTATTCCAAACTAAGCTTGTCATATTTTCTCTTTCTTGGGAATTGTGATAGAGTCTAAAACAGTTTAATTGGTTTGAGATAATTACATGACCTTAGGCAGAGGTTGCAAACTGGTGGCCCATGGGCTGAATCTGGTTCATAAATAAATTGATTCTATTTTGTTGGCCTTTAAAAATCTTTGAATTAGGTGCTCATGTTTTCAAATCAGGAGAATTCACATAGAAGTCTGGATCTCTGGCTCTTTTTAAAAATCTGTTTTAAAAAAGAAAGATTTAGCAGCACTGCAGTTGCATTCCCGTATAACAATTGCCAGAGCTGGCTGAATGGTGGTGGCCCTGTCTGACATGGCATGGGATTATCATTTTGATTCCTGTGGACAAGCGAGTTTGAAAGCTCTGTCTTCCCTGTCTGTGAACATTCAAGTTCAGAAGTTGCAATATGGTAATGAGTACATAGAAAAATAGAGCAAACATGTTCAAAAGAGAGAATGGAGGGAGGAAAGAGAGTGCGAGTAAGATATTATAAATACGAAAATGAGAGAAGCTGTAATGAAGAACTAAACTATATTTTCTGCAGAGATATTCAGACAGTACATTCTTAGGTTCTGGGTGCCTTTTAGCTTCTGATTCCAGTTTTGATGAGCCTAGTTGCATCCTCATTCCTCAGGCACAGTGATGTGAGTTAGATCTGTAACTTTGTGATAAATCACTCCTTTTTGCTTTAGCTAGTTTAAGAGGGTTTCTGTTACCACCACCAAAAGAGCCTTGGCCAAGGCAATAACCAGAAGGAAAATAAAGGTATGTAGAAAAGTAGAAAGTGACTAAAATTATCTAACAGATGGCTAAGGTGACTAAAATTATTTTTCTAACAGATGGCTTACAAAATTTAATCCTGCTTAATCTGAACAACAATCATCTTATTCAGCTTCCTCAAGAAGTCAGCAGGTAATTTTGTTTATAGCAAGACTTGGTTAACAATCACGCCCCTCCTCTATCCCCACCCTGGTCATTTGAAAGCGTTATGCCTAGCAACAAGTCCCTGTGGGATTTATACATAGCCAAGAGGGATCTGAAGGACTGAGGCAAGCCACTAATTTTAAGCAGATGATTCTTTAAACACTTTGGAGAAATGAGAAACAGCATGACTTGGTAATCTTTAGTGTAAACATTGGACTTTGAAACATAAAGTTCTAAAGCTGATGGTCTCATTGATTTCCCACCTCTGAGGTTCTTGGAGCTTGGATAGCCACAGAATTGGGCACATTAAATGTTATTTCACATGTGTATTGTAAACCATTTTGAGTTTGATGGAAAAGGTAATATAAAAACTAAGGATTTAAAACTGCTATGTCATTTTCATTTTTAAAAACCCCACATTCTATTGTCATTAACCAAAAAAAAAAAAAAAAAAAAAAAGCTGTTTTTCCTTATCCTGCACATCTGCACAGACAGAATGCCTTTCTGGAGCCAGCTGAGAGCCTTGTCCTTCTGTAGGCAAAACATGCTCTTGGGCTTTTCCTCTGACAGATGGAGAGAGAACTCTGTTCAGGATTACTTTGGAGACTCCCTTTATTGCCTGTTGAGCAGAAACAGATGTATCACAGAGCAAGAGCATCCAGAGTTTTAAAAGAGAATACAAAACTTTGAACAGTCCTCAACACAGGGCTCTCTGCAGCACCTAACATCTATTCCAATTTACTTGTCTGTACCTCTAGCCAATGCATTAGTTTTTTCCAAATATATTTTTATAAGGAAAGCAATATTTTAAGTCAGAGCAACTAGAAAAGAATTGAATCAATCTAATTTCTATAGAAGATAAATATTTCCAGCAATGAAAATGCCATGCTAATAGTTGTCTGCTTGCTTTTCTATTAATTCAGCTTATCAATTGATTTATATATTGATGATGACATAATTTAAAAAATCCCTTGGGAGATCTCATGAATGAGGTTCAGGGCATATCTCTGTGCAACTAGATGTATGCCTTTGGGCAAGTAAGTTAACTGCTTTGAACTGCTGCTTTCTCATCTCTGAAGAAAGAATTTTGAATAGATGAACCTCAAAGTTTTTGCAGCTATAACATGTTATGATTTCACAATTTCATACACTTATCTCTGTTTGTAATACAAATTACAATATTCAAGGAATCATGTAAATCTAAGGGAGTATGTTACAAAGATGAAAGAATGCTTTCACTGAAAAAAGTAGGATTGCAAAGTGTATAGGTCTATTCTGTTTTATAGTTAACTCTGAGTTGTCTGTATTCTGGCCGTATCCTAGATATTGACTAATTGATCATCTGTTTAAGCAGAATTCCATTTTCGGAGCCGGGGAAAGTTTCTTCACCTTTCTATATCTTAACATCTTCATCTGCAAAATGAGGATGATGATAGTGTTTTCTTCATTGGACTGTTTTGATGGTTAAGCGAATTCATACAATATATTTAGGGTTGAGCCTGGGACATAAAAGGTATTAGGGTTGAGTAAGTGCTCAATGGATGTTAGCTTTTATTATTATTGGTTATTATTTTTATTCTAGCTTCTTTCCATTTCCTTTGTTCACTCATTTCCAGAGACAAAAGAATGACTTCTTAGTGGATTTGGGTGAAGCATTGAGCACGTGTAGTTTGACATTCTCCTCTTTTCCTGCCATGAAGTAAGCAGCAGCCTCAGCAGGAAAGGCTGTGAAGGGGTGGAATATTTAATACAGAGGAGGACTAGCAGGGACTCAGAGTGATCATGTCAGCTCTGTGCTGATGTTTAATTTCCTTCTCTCTAAATCCTATATCTTATTTCTCAATTTATTTAGAACTTAGGAGAGGGAAAAGGGAGTTTTGATTTTTGACTTGTTTAAACTACAGTTCATGGACTTGGAGTCAAGTTTGGGCAGGTAAGAGTTTTACACCTAAACAATTCTGTCATGGGCAGCACTGCACAGGCACAGGAGGAGGACAGCATGGGCATCCTGGTGACAGAATGAGTTTGGAAGACAGCGAGAGAGAGAGAGAGCAAGGGACTAAGTCGGCAGGCTCAGTTCTTTCTCCAAATTTGTCCATCAGTGAAGTTGTTCTTCAATCTCCTGGGGAAGACAGATGTCAGGGAGAAGCTGCAAGTGTATCTCCTGTAGATGTTCTTTGGAAAAGTAGAACATCTCCCTGCTTTGTGGAAATAGAAACAATGGCAGATGTTTGTTTCTCTCCCTCCTCTTTACTCACACAAATGAATGATGGACAAATGAACAATAGGATGAGCTCATTTTATTGCCTTGAAATAACAAAAAAGATGAAAAGCCAACTCCCATGATATAGTAAATCAGATATAATAAAAATAATGATTATAAAAATGATTAATGAGGAAAATTCCCCCTTTCCCCACAGGACCTGCTCCACACATTTTCACTCCATTTCGGTGCTGAGTTGTCCTTCTTTGACCCTTTATACTGCAAAGAACTTCACTTCCTGTTTTCCTGAGAAATTTGAGCTCCCTCAATTCCCTTCTTTCCAGCCTCTTTCTCTCCATTGTTCTATTTCTTTTTCTTTTTTTTTTTTTTTGAGATGGAGTCTCGCTCTGTCACCCAGGCTGGAGTGAAGTGGCGCTATCTCGGCTCACTGCAAGCTCCGCCTCCCGGGTTTACGCCATTCTCCCGCCTCAGCCTCCCGAGTAGCTGGGACTAGAGGCGCCCGCCACCGCGCCCGGCTAATTTTTTGTATTTTTAGTAGAGACGGGGTTTCACTGTGTTAGCCAGGATGGTCTCGATCTCCTGACCTCGTGATCCGCCCGTCTCGGCCTCCCAAAGTGCTGGGATTACAGGCTTGAGCCACCGCGCCCGGCCTCATTGTTCTATTTCCTTCCTCTCTCTCTTGCTTCTTTATTATCTCTCTCTAAAGTGTCCTGTATCTATTGCTTTTGCTTCCTGTGTAACACATTGTAAATTCTCTTCTGTCTTCTCCATTCTTTTTTTAAAATTATTATTATACTTTAAGTTCTAGGGTACATGTGCACAATGTGCAGGTTTGTTACATATGTATACATGTGCCATGTTGGTGTGCTGCACCCATTAATTCATCATTTACATTAGGTATATCTCCTAATGCTATTCCTCTCCCCTCTCCCCACCCCACGACAGGCCCTGGTGTGTGATGTTCCCCTTCCTATATCCAAGTGTTCTCATTGTTCAGTTCCCACCTATGAGTGAGAACATGCAGTGTTTGGTTTTCTGTTCTTGCAATAGTTTGCGGAGAATGATGGTTTCCAGCTGCATCCATATCCCTACAAAAGACATGAACTCATCCTTTTTATGGCTGCATAGTATTCCATGGTGTATATGTGCCACATTTTCTTAATGCAGTCTGTCATTGATGGACATTTGGGTTAGTTCCAAGTCTTTGCTATTGTGAATAGTGCTGCAATAAACATACATGTGCATGTGTCTTTATAGCAGCATGATTTATAATCTTTTGGGTATATACCCAGTAATGGGATGACTGGGTCAAATGGTATTTCTAGTTCTAGATCCTTGAGGAATTGCCACACTGTCTTCCACAATGGCTGAACTAGTTTACAGTCCCACCAACACTGTAAAAGTTTTCCTATTTCTCCACATCCTCTCCAGCACCTGTTGTTTCCTGACTTTTTAATGATCGCCATGCTAACTGGTGTGAGATGGTGTCTCATTGTGGTTTTGATTTGCATTTCTCTGATGGCGAGTGATGATGAGCTTTTTTTCAATGTGTCTGTTGGCTGCATAAATATCTTCTTTTGGGAAGTGTCTGTTCATATCCTTCACCCACTTTTTGGTGGGGTTGTTTTTTTCTTGTAAATTTGTCTGAGTTCTTTGTAGGTTCTGGATATTAGCCCTTTGTCAGATGAGTAGATTGCAAAAATTTTCTCCCATTCTGTAGGTTGCCTGTTCACTCTGATGATAGTTTCTTTTGCTGTGCAGAAGCTCTTTAGTTTAATTAGATCCCATTTGTCAATTTTGGCTTTTGTTGCCATTGCTTTTGGTGTTTTAGACATGAAGTCCTTGCCCATGCCTATGTCAATGGTATTGCCTAGGTTTTCTTCTAGGGTTTTTATGGTTTTAGGTCTAACATTTAGGTCTGTAATCCATCTTGAATTAATTTTTGTATAAGGTGTAAGGAAGCGAGCCAGTTTCAGCTTTTTACATATGGCTAGCCAGTTTTCCCAGGACCGTTTATTAAATAGGGAATCCTTTCCCCATTTCTTGTTTTTGTCAAGTTTGTCAAAGATCAGATGGTTGTAGATGTGTGGTATTATTTCTGAGGGCTCTGTTCTGTTCCATTGGTTTATATCTCTGTTTTGGTGCCATCTCCATTAAGCTACCAACGACTTTCTTCACAGAATTGGAAAAAACTACTTTAAAGTTCATATGGAACCAAAAAAGAGCCCACATTGCCAAGACAATCCTAAGCCAAAAGAACAAAGCTGGAGGCATCATGCTACCTGACTTCAAACTATACTACAAGGCTACAGTAACCAAAACTGTCTTCTCCATCCTACCGTAGATCATTTTCAAAAGTCGTTACTGTCCTTTACATAGTCAAATATAATGACCTTTTTTTTTCTGCTGAATAAAAATTACATAAAACTACTCAATGCATTTTGGCAAATGTACACACACCAATAACATGTAAAACATTTTCTTCAGCCCAGAAATTTCCTCATGCACCCTTCCAGTGAATTCTTACCTCTCATAAGCAATCAATATTCTGATTTCTGTCTTCTTTACAAATTAGTTTTACCATTCCTAGAACTAAATAAATGGAATCATATAGTATATACGTTTTTGTGTCTGTCTTCTTTTGCTTAGCATATTTTTTGAGACTCACATAACTGTTGCATTTATTAATAGTTCATTGGTTTTTTTTGTTGTTGTTGTTTATTTATTTTTTGAGACAGAGTCTGGCCCTACTCACCCAGGATGGAGTGCAATGAAGCGATCTCAGCTCACTGCAATTTCTGCCTCCTAGGTTCCAGTGATTCTCCTGCCTCAGCCTCCCGAGTAGCTGGTATTACAGGTGCCTGCCACCACACCCAGCTAATTTTTGTATTTTTAGTAGTGATGGGGTTTCGCCATATCAGCTCGGCTGGTCTCGAACTCCTGACCTCAAGTAATCTGCCTGCCTCGGCCTCCCAGTGTTGGGATTACAAGCATGAGCCACCATGCCTGGTAGTTTTTGTTTATTCTGAGTAGCATTTCATTGCCGGAATATGCCCTAAATTATTCGTCTTTTCTCCTATTGATGTATACTTGGGTTTTTTCCAGTTTAGGGCTATTATGAATTAAGTTACAATAAACATTATTGTACACATCTTTTTGTAAACATGTTTAATTTCATTTTTGTTTAAATTTCTAGGAGTAAAATGGAAATTTATTTCTCATAGTTCTGGAAGTTGGGAAGTGAAGATCAAGGTGCTGGCAGATGTGATGTCTGGTGAGGGTGTACTTCCTGGTTCATAGAGTGCCACCTTTCTCACTGTGTCCTCACATGGTAGAAGGGGCAAGGAGTTCTCTGGGGCCTTTTTTGAGGACATTAATTACATTTATGAGGTTTTCCCCCTCATCATGACCTAATCATCTCCCAAAGGCCCCGTCTGGTAATACCATCACAGTGGAGATTATATTTTAACATATGAATTTTGAAGAGACACAAATATTCAGACCATAGCACTATCATTTCTCTAATACCATACGATCTTGATTGCTGCAGCTGCATTGTAAGTTTTGAAATAAGGTAATGTGAGTCTTTTGATTTTATTCTTTATAATAGTTTGGCTATTCTAAGCCCTTTGAATTTCCATATACATTTTAAAATTGATTTGTCTTTTTTTTTTTTTTTTAAATGTGGGGTCTCACTATGTTTCCCAGGCTGGTCTTAAACTCCTGGGCTCAAGCAATCCTTCCACCTTCACCTCCCAAAGTTATGGGTTTACAGCCATGAGCCACAGCACCCAGCCCGAGTCAAGTCTTACACAAAAAAAGCTGTCAAAATTTTTAGTTGGATCTATTATTGAATCTATAGATCAATATTAAAAAGTTGATATCTTAGCAATATGTTTCTTTTCTATTCCTGAATATAACGTATCTCTACTTTCATTTAGAGCCCCTTTACATTCTCTCAGTCATGATTTATAGTTTTCAGTGTAGAGGTCCCTCATGTCTTTTGTTATATGTACTCTTAACTATTTCATGAAGGGTTTTTTATACATTACTATAAATGGAAATCTTAAACTTTTATTTTCTAATTGTTTGTGGCTACAATATGGAGATACAATAGATTTTTAAAATATTGACTTGGTAGTTTGTGACTCTGTGTTAGTTCTACTAGTTTCGTTTGTTAGTTTGGATTATCACTCTTTAACATTTAAACTTTTGACCATCTCTTCAATTTTGAAATTTTCTTCTCTCACACCTTCAGAGATTCCTTGCTAATCTGGTTCTTCTTCTACTTCTCTGGTCATAACTTTGCTGGGTGCCTTTAATTTTTAATGGTCAGTTGTTTATATTTCTCAAGAATCTTTCTATTGGCTTCCTCTCTTTTCTCTCTGCCCATTTTCTTTTGTTTTTCCTGTCAGTCCCATGTATTCATATGGCTTCTACTGTGTATCGAGAAATCTATAGAATCCTCAAAATTCCCTTTGCTAGCACTGATGACTTCCTAACCTCCAGTCTCCCATTTTCAACTGCCTAAAAATTTAGTTCCCTCATTCTTACATTACTTCAATCTTAACACACTTCAACCTTGAGATCATTACATGTTTTCACTCTTAGCTTTTCAAACAGACACACCTGCATTAGAATTTTGACATTGTTACCTACCAGATAGGTAACTTGGGAAATTTATTTACTGCCTCTAAGAATGCTTTATTTTCCTCACTTTTAAAATAAGAGTAGTAATTCCAACCTCAGAGTTTTGTTGATGATTAAATTTAATGCACAGGCATGTAGTTGTGCTTAGTAATGTTAATTCCCTTCTGCTTCCTTATTCATAATATTTTTTCTTAGCTTACTATTCTCTCTTATTGCCCTATTTTATAAGTTCTTTTATTCAGGGCCAAATTCAAAATGTCAATTCTTTAGAAAAACTTGCAATATGCTTCAGGAACCATATCTGCAATTACAGAATCAAATTTCCTTAACCTTTTTCTCCTTAGCCAATGGTATTTGCTGTTCTCAGTTTATGGCTCTATTTAATATCTCCTTCTAAACCATGACATCCAAAAGGGCAGAATTTGTGGCTGATTCATCTTTGAACTTCCACAGCAATTGAGCAGTACTCATATTTATTTGGTACTAGGTATATTTATGTCTATGTATGCTTATGCCTGTACCTGTATCGATCTGTATACATAGGTGTGTCCATGTTCTCCTTGTCCTCTAGCTTTCTCTTGGATATGAGCAATGTATATGTATAAAGGAAGGAAATAGAATTTTCTTTTTCTTAAATCTAGGTTTTGATTACCTAACATACTTTTAACATAAGCCATCTGATTACAAAAGGTCTTTAAAAATGAAATTTCAGCAAAAACTTTTTATACTTATGATTCACAATAGTTGTAAACACTTGACTGAAGAAAGCTCAGATGAGCTACAAAAAATAAACTTACACATGGCTTCTGCTAAGTTGGGCCTATATAGTGGACTCTGTTATTCTTGTGAGTTTCATTCATATACTTTGGTGTTTTTTTTTTAGATTAAAAAGTCTAACTTACATGAGTATAAATTATAACCAACTAGTCAGCATTCCTAGAGAACTTTGTTTTCTTAAGAATCTTGTTGAACTTCAACTTAACTACAATCAGCTGATATGCATACCTGAAGAGATTAAGTTCTTGAAGAAGCTTCAGAAATTTTTGCTAGCCAGAAACAACATTGGAGTTTTGCCAGAGGTGAGCAAAACGTGGAACCACACCACTTTGTTGTTGGAGAAGAGCTCAACATGATGGGAGGTGGTTATAGATTAGATTTGGGTATCTGAGTATAAGCCACCACTTGCTTTCCCTCAGATTAAATGTAGTCAGTTCCCAAATCCCTATGACAGAGGAAGGCTATAATTTGAATTATCCCACATAGCTAGGGCTGCCAGATTTAGTAAATACAAATATAGAATGCTCACTGAAATTTGAATTCCAGACAAGCAATGATTAAATTTTTTTGCTATAAGTATGTTGCAAATATTTCATGGAATAGACTAAAAAACATATTTATTGTTTGTCTGGTATTTCTTTTCTTTTTTTTTTTTTTTGAGACAGAGTCTCGTTCTGTTGCCTAGGCTAGAGTACAGTGGTACGATCTCGGCTCATTGCAACCTCCACATCCCAGGTTCAAGTGATTCTCCTGCCTCAGCCTCCTGAGTAGCTGGGATTACAGGAAGACACCACCACGCCCAGCTAATTTTTGTAATTTAATAGAGATGGGTCTTCACCATGTTGGTCAGGCTGGTCTCAAACTCCTGACCTCGTGATCTGCCCGCCTCGGCATCCCAAAGTGCTGGGATTATAAGCGTGAGCCACCGTGCCAAGCCTTGATATTTCAATTTAAGTGAGCATTATATATTTTATCTGGTAACCATGTATACAGAACAAAATACAAGTTCATTTTGGCTTTGGAATTTGTACTGGCTCTCCTCCTTTTTTCCTTCATATTCACTCTCTGTCCTGCCTTCTGCTTGGGAGACTGACCTGTGTGGGCAGCAGTGAACTCCTTTGTCTTCTGGTTTCCTCTTGGATATGGCAGATGAGAGGCACTAGCGGGAAGTGACAGGGCAGGAGGATAGCAAGTAGTTGATGGTATTCAACTACTTGAATTGTGGGTTGGCTGTGTGCCTTTCTGGAAGGCCACAACTAGTGAACTAATAACATACTTACATGGGTAGATAGATAGATAGACAGATAACTGGATAGATAACAGGGGATTTATTAGGGGAATTGGCACACATAATTATGGAGACTGAGAAGTCCTACAGCAGGCTATCTGCAAGCTGAAGACCCTGGAGTGCTGGTAGTGTGACTGAGTCCAACTCTGAAAGCCTCAGAACCAGGGAAGCCAATTGTGTAATTCTCAGTTGGAGGTCAAAGGCCTGATTACCGGAGGTGGTGGCTGGAGGGGAAGGGTACTGGTATAAATCTTAGAGTCTAAAGGCTGGAGAGCCCAGAGTTCTGAGGTCCAAGGACAGAAGAAGTGTCCCAGCTCCAGAAGAGAGAGGAAATCACTTTTTTTCATCGAAGTCACTAACTGACAGGATGGTGCCCAGCAATACTGAAGATATCTTTCCTACTCCTTCTACTGACTCACACACCCATCTCCTCTAGAAACAACCTCACACAGACACACCCAAAATAAAGCTTTACCAGCATTCTAAGTATTCCTTAATCCAGCCAAGTTGGCACCTAAAATTAACCATCACACTAGACTTCTTGTAGTTCTATCCCAAACAACTGTTTGCTCTTAATGGAACATCATTTGTTCCAAAGAACTCAAAGAATCTCAGCTTAAACTTCACTTTTTCCAGGAAGCCTTTCCTGACCTCCTAATACCAAATTTTCCACATGTCACTGTTTCCTTAACCCTTCGTAACACTTCTCATTCTCATAGCACAGCTTTGCCCTTGCCTATTTGTGAGTTTTTAAACCTTCATTTTGTGAGTTTTTAAACCTTCATTGAATACTCGTGAGGGGTATACACATGTAAAGATTAGAACAAGGCAGCAACAAATATCAACAGCAATAATAGTGGCAGTCATGGCAGCAAAAATGAACAAATGAAAATGAAAGAGTCGACAGCAATGGAAGTAATGCTATGAAGTGTTTTCAAGTAGGGTGGGAAACCCTTATATCATAACATGAGATACTGAAGGAACACATTGGAGTCTGAAAATCTCTGCAGCTAATACAATACAAAGGAGAGTATCATGGCAATGGAAGATTATGTAGGACTTAAGAAGAGAACTCCCTTCAAGGATTTGCTGCCTAGCTGTAGGGAAGGGGATTGCAGACAGCCTCTAGCTGTTAGCTCTTTCAGGGTCTGCCTTAGCTGCAGAGAGCCTCTTTTCTTGCCCAAGGTCATGCTCTTCCTAAAGCATTCTGCATCTTGTGACCTAACAAGGGAGGGATATAAAGGCTTGGCCATTTCTGCCTGATAGAGAAGAATTTGGATGGGCAACAGCCCTCTGGAGCTCCCCACCCACCTAAACAAGATTCTATTGTGTCTGAATCCCACCTCAACTTCCCCATCTGCTCAGTCCTGCTTCCTGACCCTGCCTTTTATAGGGGTGATCCCTAATAAACATTTAGCACCCCAAATTCCATCTCAGCATCTGCTTCCAGAGAATGAAACCTGAGATAACATGTGACAAAACTGAAGAGGAAGAGTACTGGCATGACTAAAGAGGCATATCGTCTCCCTAGGGAGAGGTATGATCATCAATATATGAGTGACGTTTTAGAAATATCACTATAAGTGGTTGGGACTGTTTAGTAAGTCATACCTCTATTTTTCAATTTTTAAGTTTTTTTTTTTTTTAAATGTTTCCACTTAAAAAGAAATAATACTTATCCTTTGCTTGCTAGTAGAAACACCAGAACCCAGATGCATTATAACAACCGTGTGGTTACTATGGTAATGAGCAGTCACATTTGCCATGTAGTAGAGGCGGTAACAGATCTTCTTTCTTTTATAAGGAAAGGGTTGTGTTAGCACAGGGCTAAGTAAAAGGTAGATGCTTAATAAATCCTGGTGGAATTTTTAATAGAGACAATACTCTAGGATTACATCTGTTTTCTGTTTCTCAACGTCTTTCTATTTTTAATAATTGACAATGTCTACTGAGTGCTCACTACATAGTAGGCCTTTAGTAAGCACTTTCAGATTCGTAACTCATTTAATTAATTCAACAACCATATGACTTAAGGGCTTCTATTAGCATTTTCATTTTACAAATGAAGAAATTGAAGTACAAAGAAATTAAGAAATTTGCCCATAGTTATAGTACCTGCCAGAGGTGAGATTTGAATCTAGAAGTAGTGTAACTCACAGTGGCCATGTTACGTTGCCCCGGAGTGGTCAGAGGAAATGAAGAATTCAAAGATATCTGGCAGTCCAGGATATGGGGATCTGCTTGGGAAGATGTACTGAAGAATTGGTCAGTACAGTGATTAGAAAGACGGCTGCCTTCGTCATGTTGGAGCTTTAAAAAAATTTATGATTTTCCTTATGATTTTGAATATTAGATTAAAAAAATCTCTTCTGTTTTCTGACACAGGAACTTTGTGATCTTAAAAAACTAAGAATCCTAGACATAGCTGGAAATATTATTCAGATATTTCCATCAGGAGTAAGTAGAGTCAACTTTCATTATAACTGAAAAATAATGTTGTTTATGCTATTGAGAATAGAAAAAATATGGGCAGACAGTAAAATCTGTAGTAACTGCAAACTTAAATTATACAAATGACTCAAAGATTTGCTTTTAGAATTTCAAAACCTGTTCTCTCTTGTTTCTTTCTTTGTGCTCTGTGCCTGCTGAACTTGTTTGAACTAAGTGAACTCTGATTGCTATCATAAATATTTTAATATATCAGCTATGATTAAATTTTTTGGTTATTACACACTGCTTTTGGTCACCTCTGACTTTTTGAAAATATTACTTTCCAGAGCATAAATTTTTATCCCTTGTAATTAATCCAAGGGTGACACTTTTGTTAGTTGTTTTTAGGCCATAAACAATGAAAAATGCACTTTTTTCTCATTTGAAAATGAATTTTGACCTCATTTTATTTCAAATACGGTGAAACCGTTTGTCTTGGCAACTCCTAACTTTTGAGAAAGAAATGTCAGTTTTCCTATTGCATTTTTATATCCAATTGAACATGCTTAAATTCATGGGAATAATGAGAAGTCCATCTATCCAGAAGGTATTCAATGAATAGTTATTGACCCATTAATTATTTTTCCTGATTTATCCGCTCTAAATTGAGGTTTCAGTCTTTTTCTGCCTCCTAGAGCAATATTTTATACTGAAGGTAATTCAAATATAAAAAAATGAGTGTAAAGTCTGTGTTTTAGAAAAAAGTATACAGTTTTTAAATTGTGGCAAAATATACACAACGTAAAGTTTACCATTTTGATCATTTTTACTTGTATAGTCCACAGTACTAAGTACTTTCACATTGTTGCACAACCATTGGCATCATCCATCTCTAGAACCTGTTCATCTTCTCCAACTGAAATTCTGTATCCATTCAACTCTAACTCCCCAGTCCCTTTGTACACCTATTTTAGAAGTTCCTATAAATACTTTGAAATACGATATTTCCCCCCTCCATGGCAACCACAAATCTACTCTATGTCTCTGAATTTGACTACTCTGGGTACCTAGAGTACCTAGAGTAAGTGGAACCAGATATTTGTCCTTTTACCACTGACTTATTTCACTTAGTCAAATATGACTAACATTAATTTATCTTATAGAATGTGTCAGAGTTTCCTTCCTTTTTAAGGCTGAATAATATTCAGTTGTATGTATATACGACATTTTGTCTATCCACAGGTATCTGCCCACCTGTGGGACCTTGGGCTGTTTTCTCATTTTGGCTATTGCTGCTATGAACATGGGTATACAAATATTTGTTCTTTATCTGCTTTCAGATCCTCTGGGAATATACTTAGATGAAATTGTTGAATCATATGATAATTCTATGTTTAATTTTTTAAGGAATCACCACAGTGTTTCAAAAAATGTGTAGATTTGAATGTTTAGTAAAAATTGGCTATTGTTAATATTGACCCTGAAAATGCGACATGGTTTTATTTACCCTCTGTGTCTAAATTTAACTCTCTGTGTCCTGTGACGCCTCCCTGACTTCCAAAGCAGCCTTCTGGTGCCACTTTTTCTATGGTATCCCTGGTGCCACTGCTACTTCTATGGTACCTTCTGTTGCCACTTTTTCTATGGTGTTTCTATGGTATGCTTGAGCAACATAATGGAGTAATTCATTTCAAGTCTTTCTCGCTTTTGGATGGTAAGCTTCCAGAGAAAGAATACTCTTTTTTTTCCTCTATACCTGCAGTGTCTTGAATTTTAACTCAATACATATTTGTTAAATGAACAAATCTAACTAACGTTCTTAAACTTCATTTATTTTTCACCTTAGTAATCTGTTAATTGACTGTTTCTTCTATGAAGTGATTCTGTACTTAACAATTCTGATAAAACATAATTACTTAGATCTCAATAATTTAGAGTAATTTTGACAGATCTGAGTTGGTTTCATCTGTGTAGTACCTATTTCAGAAATTTCTATAAACACTCTAACGTAAGATGATCTGCAAACTCATCTGAGCTTTGGTCCAACCATTTCAAATTATTTTGGTTCAACTGATTCAAAATCAAAGTTTCCCACATTAAAAATATGGCACAAGTGGTGGACCTAGAGGATAAATGACTGACTCTAGGTCACACTATGATTATCAGTGAAAGAGAGTAAGTTTCAAAGTAATGGTAGAGAACATTCAAAACAAGCCATACTTTTTGTGAAACAGAGTAGTGTAGAAGTGAATAACATAGACTTTGGAGTCATATACACATGAGTTTAAAGCACTAATTTCCTATTTTCTAAATTTGTGATCTCAATTTGCTTAATTTCTAAGAGTTGCTGTTTCTTCATCTATATAATGACAATATTAAAACCACTAACCTCATAAGGTTGTTATGTCAAGCAGTGACTATGAAGCATTTTGTGCATAGTTGGTTTCCAGGAATGGAAACTATTATATGTTGTGTATAAAATATATACCAATAGTGAAATACTAATAAGTAATATATAATTATAGCAATCATATGCTCTCTACTGGTGATAATAAGAAGCATTAACCTTGTGAAGTACATTTTTAAAAACATTTTTAAACTATGAGAATATTCAAACATACATAAAAACAGACAGAAAAGCAAAATAAAG
The DNA here is from genome assembly GCF_003255815.1 of Theropithecus gelada. Classification (NCBI taxonomy): domain Eukaryota; kingdom Metazoa; phylum Chordata; class Mammalia; order Primates; family Cercopithecidae; genus Theropithecus; species Theropithecus gelada. Next base: position 93,547,436 of record NC_037676.1, read on the forward strand.
TTCTGCGTACCCGTTACTTTTAAGTGTATTCTTAACTCAAAGATTTAAAACCGCATTGTGCATTAGTGCCTTTGAGTAGTTTATTTTGCTGCTTTATAACTACTTTTTAAAATAAGTATTTATTTAAGAGTGTTTTGCTATTTTATGATTTAAATAAATTTGGTGTACAATTTAGAAAATGCAATTTTTTTAGAACAGTTTTTTTTCTTTGAAATTCACATGGCATTTGAACATTTGAAACTGTATTTTCTTTCTTTTGAAATGAATTTATTTATACACAAAAGTGAGTCATTTAAAAAAAACATTAAGTAAATGGTGGCACAGGCAGCATGCAGCCCATCATGGTGCTATTTTGTAGCTATGGTGAAAATCATGAAAGAGGTGAATGACTGATGTTTGGAAAACTGCTAGAATATTCATTCTGGGTGGTTGGACTGCCTGAGGGAGAGGTCAGGGTCTGCCTGAATTGGGCATTCTTGGTGGGGGAAGCAGCATGTACGGATTAGTGTGAACGTGTTAGGAAGGGTGGGAAGCTCGTATGATAGTGGTGCAGGGTACTGGGGTGATACAGAGGCCTTCCTCCGAGGTCAGGCTATGGACTTTGACTCCCAGGGGGAGAATCCAGGGGCGGATGCGTTGCAGGGAAGTGACAGCAGGCCAGTGTTTATCAGAAGGTTGGAACCACTGCTAGTAGAGATAGTGCTGTCCAGTGGGCAGGGCCCCAGGCCTCCCATCGTGAACTCTTTCCATTCATCCCCAGCTTAGGTGCAGAGCCACGGATCCTAATTTTCACCAGGACTTTTGTATAAGAATATACATTAAATGGAAATTTACAGTAAAAAATGGGACTATTATAAATATTTGTTCATATGTGTTAGATTAAAAGAGTTTCTGTGTTATTTAGATATTAAGAAAAAATCTGGCATGATCACATAGTGAATGAATTGTTTCAGAAATGGCCAGGTATGGTGACTCACGCTGCAATCCCAGCACTTTGGGAGGCTGTTGTGGGAGGATTGCTTTTGATTCCAGGAGTTCCAGATCAGCCTGGACAACATGGTGAAAACCCTATCTCTACAAAACAAACAAACCACCAAAAAAATTAGCTGAGTGTGGTGGCACACCCTGTGGTCCCAGTTCCTTGAGGTGAAAGTATCACTCAAGCCTGGGAAGTTGAGGTTGCAGGAAGCTGAGATGGTACTCCAGGCTGGGCAACACAGTGAGACCCTGTCTTAAGAAAAAAAAGAAATGTCTTGGTTCTGTTATGAACATGTAGTCAGATCTGCTACAGAGAGACTTTAGTTTCTTTCCTTATCTCTTTTTTCCTTTCCTTTATTTTAACTTAAAAAAAAAAATTAAAACTGAAGAATTTTAGAAGTTGTACAACTTCTGCATTCTTCTTAAAATGTCAAGCAAAATAATAGTATGGAATCAAAAGTTTTGGCTGGGCGCGGTGGCTTACGCCTGTAATCACAGCACTTTGGGAGGCAAGGCGGGTGGATCACCAGGTCAGCAGATCGAGACTATCCTGGCTAACACGGTGAAACGCTCACTCTACTAAAAGTACAAAAAAATCAGCAGGGCTTGGGCGGGTGCCTGTAGTCCCAGCTACCCAGGAGGCTGAGGCAGGAGAGTGACGGGAACCCGGGAGGCAGAGCTTGCAGTGAGCCCAGATAGCGCCACTGCACTCCAGCCTGGGCGACAGAGTGAGACTCCGTCTCAAAGAAAAGAAAGCTTCCATTCCAGGACCTCTTCATGTGTGTTTTTAGAAAAGTCTGTTAAAACAGTTTTTTTCACACGATACTATGTCTGGATTGGTTTTATTATATTTAATTGCCCAGTATGATTTTTCTTTTAAAAAAGTACCATCTGGTCAGGCGCGGTGGCTTCCGCCTGTAATCCAAGCACTCTGAGAGGCCGAGGCAGGCTATCACCTCAGGTCGGGAGTTTACAACCAGCCTAACCAACATGGAGAAACTCCGCCTCTACTAAAAATACAAAACTAGCTGGGCGTGGTGGCGCATGCCTGTAATCTCAGTTACTCAGGAGACTGAGGCAAGAGAATCGCTTGAACCCAGAACGCAGAGGTTGCAGTGAGCCAAGATCATGGTGCCATTGCACTCCAACTTGGGCAACAAAAGCGAAACTCCATCTCAAAAAAAAAAAAAAAGGACTATCCAAGTGTTCTCCATAAGGCGTTAAAATATATCAATAGCAGAAAGATCAGCAAGAGAAAGCAAAACTCTGGGGGCTATTTTGATCTGATCTATCATTGCACAATTTTAGAACATTCTCAGTTTTCTCATATATAATTTTTTGATACCTAATTCCTGTCAGAGACATACCAAATTATTTATTGTGTTAGTTTGCAAGTGTCCTCAGCTTCTTGAATGAATGGGTATTAAGATTTAAGATGTTGTCTTCATTTATCCTTTTGTAAGTAGCATTTTTCCGGTAATTCATTCATTGTAGAAAATAAGTAAATAAATATAGGAAGAGTAAAATGTAAGGTGTCTTTAAGCTTACCTTCCAGAGATAACACTTTATTGTTTTCTTCAAGAATCTCATTTTTATATTCTCATTTAAAAAACCTTCAATGTATGCTGCATAAAGAAATACGTGTCTTACTTTGTCATTTTCACTTAACGTTATATATTAAGCACTTTCCTTAAATGAATATTCTTCAATATGTGATTTTTAATCATTGGGTATTCTTCTACCTTTTCTTTATCATATGTTTACTTTTTCTGACATTTTTATTTATTGCTGGAATTAGAATTGGATTTTGAATGAACAAGCCTTTGAGAGCAAGGATGATCTGAAATAAAATGTCTTTATTTGTATCTGTCTTTGAGAGAATAACATATCTGAAGTATGGCCTTTAGTGGACACTGGGCAATCTATGGCAACACTGTCAGTTGTTCAGTTAGTGCAGGAAACGGTGATACTTGTTTTATTGGTTTCCTGAGGCTGCTATAGCAAAATATCACAACCTGGGGCTTAAAGGACATGTCTTTGTTTTCTCTTCTTAGAAGGATACCAGTCCTTGGATTGTGGCCCACTCTAATCCAGTATGACCTCACTTTAACTAGTTACATCTACAAAGACTGTTTCCACATAAAGTCACATTCTGAGGTTCAAGGTGGATATGAATCTTGGAGGACACTATTTAACCCATTATACTTTGATAGAACATTGAGTTTATTACTCTTATTTAGAATCTGCAAGGGCAATTGGTATAAACCTCCTTGATGAGGTTTATATGACATTCCAATTCCATAAACAATTCCTGAGTACCTTTTCTGTAGCCAAGCTCTCTTCTAATCTGGGGAAGCAAGTGAAGAAATATGAATGTTGCTGTATAGAAACTTTGGAATTTGTGTTTGAAGAAATCTCTAAACATTGAAGTGGAACCTGGAGATATCATAAGAACAAGATAAATATGTGATTTTTAATGATGGACAGAAATTTAAAATTAGAAAAATCAAAGAAACTGGCATGAATTAGCTTGAACAAAGATGCAAGTCAGGTAGGTGGTAATTTCATTGTTGAGTTCAAAATACTAAGGGGAAAGTGACCTGTTGCCTTCGTAACTTTTGATGATAGGGAAAGAAAAAGCATTATTATTTGCTGCTGAAGGGTTTTGGATAGGCTATCATCGTGGGATTTCTGGGAAGAAAGGATTACTAATATTTCTCTTTAGGTCAGAAAACTCAGTCTCTGAAGTAGTTGTGATTCAGTCTTTTCAACAGAAAACAAAGTAAATTATTGAAATTTTATGATTCCTTTGAAACGGTTTTTTATTTAATCTGTTAGTCACAGGTCTTCTTTCTCTAGCTCCTCTTTCCCTCAGGAGCCTAGTTATTTTTCAAACTGCAATCATTTGAAGAAAAAGATGACCTGACAAAAGTGAGAAAAAGTTTTAATGATCATCACCAGGGAACATCATGAGGTTTACGTTTGATGTGAAGTTTATAACAAAATATCATGTATAAAACATTGCAGACCAAATAGAAAACTTCGCATTTCAATAAGCTCTTAGTTAGAATCCTCCATTAGCAATCTATCTAACAACCTGTACTATTATGACTACTTTTCAAATTCACAAATAGTGTTCAGAGTTATCTTTCTGGATGAATATTTTGCCATTATCTAAAAATTTGCAAGTTATCAAATCTGTTTGTTATTGAATATTTCCTTGAAGAAGAGAGATTTGGTATCATTATTCCTGTTTGGAGCTGAGGACATTGAGGCTCCAGAGTAGTTTGTCTGCAGCAGCGACCCTCAAACTTGAATGTGCATCAGAATCCCCTGGATGCCTTCTTAAAACCCAGAAGGGTTTTAAGAAATCCTTCTAGGATTTCTGAGTCAGTAGGTTGGGGATCCCACGGGTTTACATTTCTATTATGTTCTTGGGTAATGCTGATGCTGTAAGTCCAGCAACTACACTTGGAAAACCATTGGCCTGAATGATAGAACAGTGGCAGAGCTTGAACTTGCACTCAAGACTTTTGGCTACACTCTCAGGACTCCTCCTGCCTCTGAGGAATCCATTCTTGTCTCAGGTTGGAGCAATCTCTGTCATGCTATACAAATAAGGCATTTCTTTGAGCTCACTGGGAGTTTGGGTTCTGAGAATTTCACTGTGTCCTTGACTAAAACGATACTCAAGGAACATTCTTTGGACAATAGAATTCTTGTACACTCTGAAAAATATTTCACATAGATACTAGGATTTTGGTATGTGAACACAAGGAATGCCTATATAGTTGGAGGCTGAGTTTTATATGTTGTTTAATTCAGTTAGCCTTACTTCTTTTTAGCCACACTGTGGATGTACTTGGTGCGTATATGCCACTGACAAAACTTCTTAAATATTTATTCATCAGCCAATCTAAAATTGGAGAGATTTTTTAGCATGTGAATTTAACACTAAATTTTATTTTGGAGAAATTTGGGGAAGGCCAAATCTTTATCATGTTACTTTCATTTCTGAGTTTTGCCTTTTTAAAGTTCACCCTTTGCATTGGGTGATTGTAGTTTGGAAGTGAAACTCAAGTGTAGCTAAAACATTTACAAGGATACAGATAAATGTGGCAGCTTACAAGAAAGTGCTTTGCTAAGAGTAGACACTTAAGAAATGTGCTTAAAAAGATGTAAATTATACCCAATGCTACATTTTCCACATGCACTACTTTCTTTCAGTTTCAAATTCATGATATTAACATTCATGTGAATCTGTAGCTTCCATAAACACATTCTGTGTCAGAGTTAAGAATCTTAAGTATTTGTATATCCCTAAGGTTTGTAGGCACATACTGTTTTTATAAGAAAAAAAAAAAAATAAAGCGGGAAAGCCTCATGCAATGTTGTCATGAGAAAAAGTGTGCTTGGACTATTTATGTGAAATCATAGTTATAGCACCTATTCCATTGCATCAATGCCCCTTTTATCCTTCAAGAATTCTTTAGAGTTATCATAAATAAAATCTGAGAATCTGAAAGCAATTTCCTCTTTTACAGTATGAGAAACATAGGAGGAAAAAAATGGAAGGAACTTTCCCAGAAATACAAATCATTTGAATAGTGAAGAGAAGATTTGAATCCATTTTTCCCAAACAAAAATTAAATTTGCCTAGCTTAACAATGTACCCATTCTGTGACCTTGGACAGGTAACTCCATTACTCTATGTCTCACTTTTTTCCTCTGTAAGTTGGGGATATTAATAACACTTGTCTCATCACATTGTTAGGAAAGTGTCTCACATAACAGTTGGTGGTCAGTAATGATAGAATGAATGAATAATTAAGTGAGATAATATATATAAATTCTTATTAGTGTTTGGCACATGACAGATATTGAATGTTATTTTCTTGTCATTTTAAGGTTTGGTCTGAGATACCTGCCCCTCAATCCACCCCAAATTTAGGGTTGTCTCTGAAAGCTTTCAAAGCCATGAGATCACCTGAATGGTTCTAATTTGCAACTGTTAGTGTAACCAACTGATCTGTACCCAAAGGTGTACAAGGGTGACTGGTTTCAGCAGTACACTCTGCTTCCTATTCCCCATGTTGTCTTTGCCCCTGTTCCAGGTTATTTTCCTCTGCAGATTCCTTTACATTCTGTAGGCTTACCTTCCTTGGGCAACAAAACAGAACCAATAAACTATCTCCCTGAACGGGGTCTCCTTTCCCTGGCTCCTTGCCTTTGATTTTCTGTTTATTTCTGTCTTACCCTTTCCCTCTCCCTTGTGGCTCATTTGGTTTGTTTGCCAGACCAGATTCCTCTGGAAATAGGACCTCTCATTACTGAATTCCCTTTTCTTTAGACACTTCACTTAACTTGTTGCCTACTACTTATCCTGATGTCTCTTCTTTTCTTGGATATTTTTAATTTAAAAGGATTTCTCTTTTTATAGCCAATGATTAATGATTTTGATCCACACCAGTCTAAGCATATCTTGCTATGGTGTCCTTGGTTCCAGACACTTGCCTGATATCTAGCATGGTACATATCCTAGTGTACTGTCACTCTCTGTCTGATACTTGTCTAATTCAAATACTACCAGTATCTTTTGTTAGTATATAAATATTTTTGTACTTAATACCATGTCAAGTGAAGAAAGCCATTTTATTTTTGGATGATTTCTCATTTCCAAATGAACTCATCTGCCTTCAATAGAATGATTTCCATATATGAGCAGTAACACAAATATGTGTACATACAGACAAGCATTCCTAGGAGACCATTTAGTTTTGCATTAACAGAAATATTTCTGTGAAATTGATTGAACATTTGGAGAATGTCTATTTCAAATTTAAACATGTCCATGATCAAAAATGTCCTTAAGTGGTCCAGAAAGTGCAATACAATTGTGGGAAAGAAACTCCTTGGGAAAGTGAAATTGTGATGTTTGCCTTGTATCAAAACTCCTATTAAAACTTTTGAAACTCTTTTGCAAGATGGTAGAAAATAGCCTAGAAGTTTAAAAGTGATACACAGGGAAATGTCCATAAAACTGTGGTCAAGAACATCCTGAATATCTCCACAATATAGTGATTTCCTTGGAACTCTCCACTTTGCTCAAATTGCCATGAGAAATTCCAGTTGGCTGCCTCATTCCCATTGTTGTTCTGCCTCTTTCGATTAGCAACATTAGAGATCCACTTTATTCTTGTTCCCATATGAATAGTTTATTTTCTCTGTTTAATGTTAAGGAAAAGTATACCCTATTCTTGAAGCTCATTAAATGCCTCTCTAAAATTTGACCTTGATTTTAAAATAGTATAATTTTCTTTGGTTGTCAATGCTGCCTTCAGTGGCTCAGTTTATTAGGAGCCATACATTCAAAACAACATTCACTGACCTTTTAAAAAAATGGGACACAAGCCAATGCTTTTCTAATGGAAACCCCTTGTGGGTTCTGTGGTTTTATGTAAGTGATGTAAGCTTAGCTAATATAGAATTAGTGAGTTCCAAAACTTGACTAAATGCTTTCCCTGTCACTACTTTTATGAGAATGAGATCATGTTTTCTGCTGTTCCTTATATGGGGGTGGGTGAAGAAGAGGGTGTTGAATTATACGTTATTGCTTCTTTCACCATTGTAATTTTAAAATTTCAGGGGGTAGACTTTTTGAAATGAAAAGCAGAGAGAAAAAAATCATAAAATATTATTCTTGATGCAATGGTGATTTTGTTCAAATTCTTGTTTTAAAAATTGAGGGCCCAATTAAGTTAGGGAATACAACTATCTTTCTCTTTTTACTTAAATTACATAATTTGAGTTCTGACTTTCTACTTCTATATGTGATTTTATTGGAATTAAAGATAGGCTGACCCTGAATGCCTATAAAATATAAGTGCTGCAAAGGACCTGTTTCGCATGGTATAGTGGTTGGTGAAATGATGTTCACCAACCACTATCGCTAGCTACCCTTGGAAATTTTATTCTTCTAGCCAAGTACCTAATGAAAGTGATTCAGGAGATAAAGGGGATGCCTTGCTTACCTTCAAAATGGAGATCCTCAAATTTCAGCAACATTCACCTCTCACCTCTCTTGTTGAGAGGTAGGAAGGACAGGCTCATAAGGTCAGAGAGTTGGAACTGCTGTTTTTTTAGTCTTGCAGTAAAAGTGGAGTTCAAATGATTTCAAAATCAGGGCCAATATTTTTCAGAAAGTAAACTTTAAAAAATTAGAAATATTATAAAGAGAGACTGATTGAAATCAAACGTGGCTCTTGTACAGACTGTTTAAGCATTGATTTTCATTTAGATGATTTCTCTCTCTCTCCCTTCCATCTCCAAGTAATCTCTATGGAGGTCGGGGTTTTTGTCCCTTTCACTGATGTATTCCAAACTTATAACAGTGCTTAGCACAGAGTAGGCACCCAATAAATAATTGCAGAAAGGATGGGTAGATGGATAGATTGATGGGTGGGTGGATATGGATTTTACATAACAAACATGATTGCTTTGCTCTTCTGAAAAATCAAAACTAATTTGTGACAATTAATAATTAAGTTGTTTTAAGGCAGTGGATTTCAACCAGGGAAGATTTAGCCCTCCCTCCATGTCCCAGGGATATTTGGCAATGTCTGGAGATATTTTTGGTTGTGAAAACTAAGGAGTGATACTGCTGGCATCTAGTGAGTAGAAGCCAGAGATCCTGCTAAATGTTCTGTAATGCATAGGACAGTCCCCCATAACGAAGTATTACCTGGCCCAAAATGTCCATGTTGAGATTGAGAAACTATTTTACATTCCCACCAACAGTTGATTTAAGGGATTGACTATTTCTTTATGTTCTCCAGGCCTTAATCCTAATACAATACATCTTTATCAAATAGATTTTAGAGTGTATAATAATCAGCAATGTGCTTGTTAAAATGTTGATCCCTGGGCCCCATGCTCATATATTGTAAATTATTGCTAATAATGCTTTGGCTTTAAAGCTTATTTTTTTCTTGTATGAATATAGCTATATTATATATAAACATATAATATATATTATATATTTTGATTCACATTTACATGATGTATCTATTTTCACTGCCTACTTTCAGCCTTTTTATATCCTTACATTTTAGATGTATATTTTATAAATACCATATAATACTTCATTTAAGAAAATCCATCTGACTGTTCTTTCTTTCTCTTTGTTTGAGATGGGGTCTTGCTATTTTCCCCAGGCTGGTCTTGAACTCCTGAGCTTAAGCTATCTTCCCACTTCAGCCTCCTGAGTAGTTGGGACTACAGGCATGTGCCAATTTTCCCAGCCTGCTGGGTATATTTAATTTGTTCTACTTGTTCTGTACTCCTTTTATCTTTTTTCTTGCCTTCTTTTGAAATAATTGGATACTCTTTATGGCACATTTTTAAAAAATCTTATGAAGTTTTATATCATTTTACTATTCTTATTTTAAAACTTATTTTATTTTAGGTTCCGGGATACATGTGCAGAATGTGCAAGTTTGTTACATAGGTAAACCTGTGCCATGGTGGTTTGCTGCACCTATCAACCCATCACCTAGGTATTAAAACCTGCATGCATTAGCTATTTGTTCTGGTGCTCTCCCTACCTTGCCCCCTCAACAGGCCTTGGTGTGTATTGTTCCCTTCCCTGTGTCCATGTATTCTCATTTTTTAGCTCCCACTTATGAGTAAGAACATGTGGTGTTTGGTTTACTGTTCCTGGGTTTGTCTGTTGAGTATGATGACTTCCAGCTTCATCATGTCCCTGCAAAGGACGTAATCTTATGCCTTTTTATGGCTGCATAGTATTCCATGGTGTATATCTACCACATTTTTTTATCCAGTCCATCATTAATGGGCCTTTAGGTTGGTTCCAAGTCTGTGCTATTGTAAATAATGCTACAATAAACATATGTGTGCATGTATCTTTATAATAGAATGATTTATGTCCCTTTGGGTATTATACCCAGTAATGGGATTGTTGGGTCAAATGGTATTTCTGGTTCTAGATTGTTGAGGAATCACCACACTGTCTTCCACAGTGGTTGAACTAATTTACATTCCCACCAACAGTGTAAAAGCGTTCTTATTTATCTGCAGCCTTGCCAGGATCTGTTGTTTCTTGACTTTTTAATAATCGCCATTCTCACTTTTGTGAGATGCTATCTCATTGTGGTTTTGATTTACATTTCTCTAATGATCAATGATGTCGAGCTTTTTTTCCATATGTTTCTTGGCCGCATAAATGTCTTCTTTTGAGAAGTGTTTGTTCATGTCCTTTGCCCACTTTTTGATGTTTATTTCTCTTGAAAATTTGTTTAAGTTCCTTGTAAATTCTGAATATTAGACCTTTGTCAGATGGGTAGTTTGCAAAAATTTTCTCCTATTCTGTAGGTTGCCTGTTCGCTCTGGTGATAGTTTCTTTTGCTGTGCACGGACTCTTTAATTATATCCCATTTGTCAATTTTTGCTTTTGTTGCCATTGCTTTTGGTGATTTCATCATAATATCTTTGCCCATGCCTATTTTCTGAATAGTATTGCCTAGGTTTTCTTCTAGGATTTTTATGCTTTTGGGTTTTATATTCAAGTCTTCAATCCATCTTGAGTTAATTTTTGTATAAGGTGTAAGGAAGGGGTGCAGTTTCAGTTTTCCACACATGGCTAGCCAGTTTTCCTAGCACCATTATTTTCCTACAACCATTATTAAATAGGGAATACTTTCCCCATTGCTTGTTTTGTCAGGTTTGTTGAAGATCAGATGGTTGTAGATTTACCGTCTTATTTCTGAGATGTCTATTCTGTTCCCTTGGTCTAAGTGTCTGTTTTGTTACCAGTACCATGCTGTTTTGGTTACTGTAGCCTTGTAGTACAGTTTGAAGTCAGGTAGCGTGATGCCTACAGTTTTGTTCTTTTTGCCTAGGATTGTCTTGGCTATTAGAGTTCTTTTTTGTTTGCATACGAATTTTAAAGTAGTTTTTTCTAATTCTGTGAAGCATGTCAATGGTAGTTTGATGGGTATAGCATTGAATCTATAAATTGCTTTGGGCAGTATGGCCATTTTCACGATATTGATTCTTCCTATCCACAAGGATGGAGTGTTTTTCCATTTGTTTGTTTTCTCTCTTATTTCCTTGAGCAGTGGCTTGTGAGTGTGCCAAATAACCAGCTAGCATCATGATGACATCATGAAATTCCCACATTACAGTATTAACCTTAAATGTAAATGAACTAAATGCCCCAATTAAAAGACACAGACTGACAAATTGGATAAAGAGTCAAGACCCATCAGTGTGCTGTATTCAAGAGACCCATCTCATGTGCAAAAACATACATAAGCTCAAAATAAAGGGATGGAAGAAAATTTACCAAGCAAATGGCAAGCAGATAAAAGCAGAGGTTGCAATTCTAGTTTCTAACAAAACAGACTTTAAACCAACAAAAATCAAAAAAGACAAATAAGGGCAGTATATAATGGTAAAGGGATCAACAAGAGTAACTATCCTAAGTATATATGCACCCAATACAGGAGGACCCAGATTTGTAAAGCTAGTTCTTAGAGAACTACAAAGAGACTTAGACTCCCACACAATAATAGTAGGAGACTTTAACACCCCACTGTCAATATTAGACCAATCATTGAGACAGAAAATTAACAAGGATATTCAGGACTTGAACTCAACTCTGGATCAAGTGGACCTGATATCTACAAAACTCTCCATTGGCAATCAACAGAATATACAATCTTCTCAGTTTCACATGGTACTTACTCTAAAATTGATCAAATATTTGGAAGGAAAGCACTCCTCAGCAAATTGCAAAATAACTGAAATCATAACAAACAGTCTCTCAGACCCCTGTGCAATCAAATTACAACTCAAGATTAAGAAACTTAATCAAAACCACACAACTACATGGAAATTGAACAACCTGCTCCTGAATAACTCCTGAGTAAATAATAAAATTAAGACAGAAATCAAAATGTTCTTTGAAAACAATGAGAACAAAGAGACAATGTACCAGAATTTCTGGGATGCAGCTAAAGCAGTGATAAGAGGGAAATTATAGTACTAAGTGCCCACATCAGAAAGCTAGAAAGATCTCAAATTGACACCCTAACATCACAACCAAAAGAATTAGAGAAGCAAGAGCAAACAAATCCAAAAGCTAGGAGAAGACAGGAAATAACTAAGATCAGAGCAGAACTGAAGGAGATAGGGACATGAAAAATCCTTTAAAAAAATCTATAAATCCAGGAGCTGATTTTTTTAAAAAAATTAATGAAATAGACTGCTAGCTACACTAATAAAGAAGAAAAGGGAGAAGAATCAAATAGGCACAATGAAAAACTACAAAGGGGATATCATCACTAACCCCAAAGAAACAACCATCAGAGAATACTGTAAATACCTCTTTGCAAATAAACTAGAAAATATAGAAGAAATAGATAAATTCCTAGACACACCCTCCCAAGACTAAACCAGGAAGAAGTCAAATCCTTGAATAGACCAATAACAAGTTCTCAAATTGAGGCAGTAATAAATAACCTACCAACCAAAAAAAAAAAAAAAAAAAAAAAAAGCCCAGGATCAGATGGATTCACAGCTGAATTCTACCAGAAGTACAAAGAGGAGTTGGTACCATTCCTTCTGAAACTATTCCAAATAATTCAAAAGGAGAGACTCCTCCCTAACTCGTTTTATGAGGCCAGCATCATTCTGATACCAAAACCTGGCAGACACAACAAAAAAAAGGAAACTTCAGGCCAGTATCTCTGATGAGTATTGATGCAAAAATCCCCAATAAAATACTGGCAAACTGAATTTAACAGCACATCACAATGCTTATCCACCATGGTCAAGTTGTCTTCATCCCTGGGATGCAAGGCTGGTTCAACATATACAAATCAATAAATATAATTCATCACATAAATAGAACCAATGACAAAAACCCCATGATTATCTCAATAGATGCAGACCAAGTCTTCGATAAAATTCAACATCCCTTCATGTTAAAAACTCTCAATAAACTAGGTATTGATGGAACATATCTCAAAATAATAAGAACTATTTATAACAAACCCACAGCCAATATCACATGGAATGGGGAAAAGCTGGAGGCATTTCCTTTGGAAACTGGCACAAGACAATCATGCCTTCTCTCACCACTCCTATTCAACGTAGTATTGGAAGTTCTGACTAGGGCAATCAGGTAAGAGAAAGAAATAAAGGGTTTTCAAATATGAAGAAAGGAAATCAAATTGTCTCTGTTTGCAGACGACACGATCCTATATCCAGAAAACCCCGTTGTCTCAACCCAAGAGATCCTTAAACTGATAAGCAACTTCAGCAAAGTCTCAGGATAGAAAATCAATGTGCAAAAAAATTACAAGCATTCCTATATACCAACAGTAGACAAGCAGAGAGCCGAATCATGAATGAACTTCCATTCACAGTTACTACAAAGAGATTAAAGTATGTAGGAATATAGCTAACAAAGGATGTGAAGGACCTCTTCAAGGAGAACCATTTTTCTATTCTTTTAACTGACTACCCTAAAAATTAAAAAACATTATTGCATGCTTTATGAAAAGTATTTATTTGGTACTTTTTCTGTCCTCTTAGACAATTCAAAACTTTCCATTACATACCTCCATCTTTTAAAAAAATTTTTAGGCAACACATAATAATTGTACATATTTATGGGGTAGAGAGTGAGATTTTTATACATATATACAATGAGTAATGATTGAATCAGAGTAGTTAGCATATCCATTACCTCAAATATTCATCAGTTCTTTGTGTTGGAAACATTCAACAACCTATTTGAAATTCAGCTATTTGAAAACATACCATAAATTATTAACTATAGTCACCGTACGGTGCTATAGAACACTAGAACACTAGAACTTCTTTCTCCTCTCTAGCTGTAATTTTGTGTTTGTTAACTAACGTTTTCCTCACCTCTTCCCTACTCTTCCCAGCCTCTAATAACCACTATTCTATGCTCTACTTCTATGAACTCAACATTTTTATCTCACACATGAGTGATAACATGGCATTTATCTTTCTGTGCCTGACTTATTTTAGTTAACATAATGTCCTCCAGGTTCATCCATATTGCCTCGAATAACAGGATTTCATTCTTTTTATGACTGAATAATATTCTGTGTGTGTGTGTGTGTGTGTGTGTGTATGCAACATTTTCCTTATTCCTTAATCTGTTGCTGGATACTTAGGTTGACTACATATTGTACTGATGTAAACATGGGGGTGCAGATGTTTCTTTGGTATACTGATTTCTTTTCCTTTGGAAATACTCAATGGTACTGCTAGATCATACTGTAGTTCTATTCATAGATTTTTGAGGAAACTTCGTACTGTTTTTCATAATAGATGTACTAATTTATGTTCCCATCTACGGTGTATGAGTTTTCTTTTCTTTGTGTCCTCACCAGCATTTATTTATTTTTATTTGTTTGTATTTGTTACAACAAATTCAAACTTTTGGACAAGAGCCATTCCAACTGGGATGAGATATGTCTTACTGTGGTTTAGATTTGCATTTTCCTGGATGATTAGTGATGTTAGACCTGTTGGTACTTGTTGATACTTGTTGGCAATTTGTGTGTCTTCATTTGAGAAATGTCTATTCAGATCCTTTGCCAATTTTTAAATCAAATTATTTGGAGTTTCCTTTTGCTCTTGAGTTGGGTTCTTGTTTCTTCTCTATATTAATCACTTGTAGGATGAATGGTTTAGAAATATTTTCTACCTTTCTATAAGTAATCTCTTCACTCAGTTGATTGTTTCCTTTAATATACAGAAACTTTTAAGTTTGATATAATCTTGTCTATTTTTGCTTTTGTTGTCCGTGGTTTTGAGTATTTTTTTAATTCTCTTTTTAAAAAAATTATTCTTTCTATTTTGATTTTGGTGTGGGCATAAAATCTTTGCCCACACCAATTCCTGAAGTGTTTCCCTTATGTTTTCTTGTAGTAGTTTTATAGTTTCAGGTCTTACGTTTAAGTCTTTAATTCATCTTGAGTTGATTTTTGTTTATGATGGGAGATATGAGTCTAGTTTCAATCTTCTGTTTATGGATATTCAATTTTCCCAGCACCGTTTATTGAAGAAGCTCTCCTTTTAGTGTATGTTCCTGGCACCTTTGTCAAAAATCAGTTGACTGTAAATATATGGATTTATTTCTGGGTTCTCTATTCTGTTCCATTGGTCTAAGTGTCTTTTTTAAACCAGTTCTATGCTGTTTTGGTTACTATAGCTTTGTGGTATATTTTGAAGTCAGGTAGTTCAATGACTCTAGGTTTGTTCTTTTTGCTTAGAATTGTTTTGGTTCTTGGGGATCCTCTGTGGTTCCATATGAATTTTAGAATTACTTTCTCTGTTTCTGTGAAGAATATCATTGGCATTTTGATAGGGATTGCTTCGAATCTGTAGATTGCTTTGTGTAATATGATCACTTTAACAATATGAATTCTTCCAATCCATGAAAATGAGATGTCTTTCCATTTTTGTGTGTGTCCTCTTTAATTTCTTTTAGCAGTATTTTGTAGGTTTCATTGTGGAAATCTTTCACCTTTTGGGGTAAATTTATTTTTAGCTTTAGAAATCTTTTGTAGCTACTGTAAATGGGATGAATTTGTTCTTGATGAATTATTTATTACTAGTGTATAGAATTACTACTAATTTTTGTTTGGTTGATTTTGTATCCTGCAACTTTATTGAATTTGTTAATTAGTTCAAACAGGTTTTTTTTGGTGGAATCTTTAGTTTTTTTTTAATGTATAAGATCATGTTATCTGCAAATAGGGACAATTTGACTTCCTGTTTCTTAATTTCATTGCTTACTATTTCTTTGTCTTACCTAATTACTCTCTTAGGAACTCCAGTACTGACATGGTTTGGTTCTGTGTCCCCACCCAAATCTCATGTTGAATTGTAATCTCCAATGTTGGGGGACGGACCTAGTAGGAGGTGATTGGATTATGGGTGCAGATTTACCCCATACTGTTCTTGTGATAGTGAGTGAGTTCTCATGAGATCTGGTTGTTTAAAAATGCACAGCACTTCCCCCTTCGCTTTCTTTCCTGCTGACCATGTGAAGATGTGCCTTGCTTCCCCGTCATCTTCTTCCATAATTGTAAGTTTACTGAGGCCTCTCCAGACATGCCTCATGTACAGTCTGTGGAACCATGAGTCAATTAAACCTCTTGTCTTCAGTCTCAGGCAGTTCTTTACAGCAGTGTGAGAATGGAGTAATACAAGTATTATATTATGTTATATAAAAGTGGTAAAAAATAGACACCCTTGTCTTGCTCCAGATGTCAGAGGAAAAGCATTCTTTTCCCTGCTGAAAACTTTTCCTTACTCACTATGTTTTTACTGTTGGTTTATCATGTATGGCCTTTACTATGTTTAGGCATATTCCTTTAATACCTAATTTGTTGAGAGTTTTTATCATGACGAGGTGTAGAATTTTTATCAAATCTGTTTTCTGCCTCTATTGAGATGATCATATGATTTCTACCCTTCATTCTGTTGATATGATGTATCATATATTTACTTATTAGCATATATTGAACCATCCTTGAATCCATGGCCTAAATCCACTTGATCATGGTGTATAATCATTTTGATGTACTGTTGGATTCCATTTGCTAGTATTTTGTTAAGGTTTTTGCATCTATGTTCATCAAGGATATTCATCTGTAGTTTTTCTTGTTGTTTTTGTGTCCTTGTGTAGTTTTGGTATAAGGGAAATGCTGGCCTTGAAGAATGAGTTAGGAAGAATTTCCTCCTTCAATTTATTTTTTTTGGAATGGTTTGAGAAAAGTGGGTGTTAGTTTCTTAAAAGTTTGATAGAATTTAGCAGTGAGGTTATGCAGTCCTGGACTTTTTTGTTTGTTTATTTTGGGAGACTTATTACTGATTCGATCTCATTACTCATTATTGATCTGTTTAGGTTTTCTATTTCTTCCTGGTTCAACCTTGTTAGATTATATGTGTGCAGAAATTTATCTGCTTTCTCTAGGTTTTCCTATTTTTTGGTGTGTAGTTGTTCATAATAATCTCTAATGATCCTTTGCATTCTGTGATATTAATGTGTCTCCTTTTTCATTTCTAATTTTATGCATTTGAATCTTCTGTCTCATTTTAGTCTAATGCCATGTTGATTTTGTTTATCTTTTCAAACAACTTTGTAAATTTGCTTTTTATTCTCTATTTTGTTTATTTTTGCTCTAATTTTCTTTCTTTCTTTCTACTAATTTTGCGTTTGTTACTTGCTTTTCTAGATCCTTGAGGTGCATTGTTAGATTGTTTATTTAAAATCTTTCTAATTTTTATTAGAAAGGTATTAATTGCTATAAACTTCTCTCTTAGTAATGCTTTTACTATATTTAATAGGTTTTGGTATGCAGTGTTTCTGTTTTCATTTGTTTCAAGAAATTTTAAAATTTTCTTCTTAATTTCTTTATTCACCATTGGTGACTCAGGAGCACATTGTTTCACTTCCATGTGTTTGTACAGTTTCCACAGTTCCTCTTGTTATTGATTCATAGTTTTATTCCATTGTGATCTGAAAGATACTTATGATTTTAATTTTTAAAAATTTGTTGAGACTTGTTTTATGTCCTACCATATGGTTTATCCTGGAGAATGTTCCATGTGCTGGGGAGAAGAATGTATATTCTTCAGCTGTTGGTTGACATGTTTTATAAATGTCTGTTAGGTCCATTTGAGTACTTTAAGTCTGATGTCTCTTCATTGATTTTCTGTCTGGATACTCTGTCCAATGCTGAGAGTGGAGTGTTGAGTCCGCAACTATTATTGTACTAGGGTCTATCTCTCCCTTTAGTTCTACTGATGCTTGCTTTATATATCTGGCTGTTCAGTGTTGGGTGCGTATACATTTACATATGTTATATCGTCTTACTGAATTAATCCCTTTATCATTATACAATGACCTTCTTTGTTCCTTTTTATATTTTTTGACTTGAAGTCTATTTGATCTAATATAAGTATAGTTACTCCTGCTCACTTTTGTTTTCCATTTGTATGGAATATCTTTTCTCATCCCTTCACTTTCAGTCTATGTGTGT
Organism: Theropithecus gelada; assembly: GCF_003255815.1. Classification (NCBI taxonomy): domain Eukaryota; kingdom Metazoa; phylum Chordata; class Mammalia; order Primates; family Cercopithecidae; genus Theropithecus; species Theropithecus gelada. The sequence goes on from NC_037676.1 coordinate 93,565,528, forward strand.
TGTTGCGGGTGAGTGAGCTTTTGTAGGCAAAATATAGTTGGGTCTTATGTTTTTATCCATTCAGCCTGTTTAAATCTTTTAACTGGGAAAATTTAAACTGTTTATATTCAATATTGTTATTGATGGCGAGTACTTACTTATCTTTTTGCATCTTATCTTCCTATACCTCTGTTTTCCATTCTTTTGTCTCCCTGTGTTTTATTCTAGATATGTTCTCCTGATATATCTTACAAATTTGATAATTTTTTATTTGGCTTTGTCTACATGTTGTCAAACCTACCCATTAGATTATGTATTTCAGTTTTATTTATTGTTACAATTTCTTATTGGTTCTTCTTCAAATCTGCTATGTTACTTTTTACACTTTTCATCTCCTGAAAATCTTAAACTTGGCTTTTATTTTCCAGATCATGTTAAGTGTGGTTATTTCTATCTTATATTCCCATGGTTGTCTCTTTTGTATTATATAGATCTCAGCTCAGATATCAACTCCTCAGGAAAGCTTTTCCTCACCACTCAGTCAAAATAGCCTCTACTCTATGACATCAAATTTTAAATTTTTCTTTATGGCACTTACCACTGTAATAAATATGCTAATATTTGTTTACTTGCTTATTGTTTCTATGTACCCACGCTCCATGTTTTTAGCATCAATAGAATGCAAGTTTCCATGAGAACAGCATCTTTGCCTGTTATTCATTGCTATATTTTATTGCCAAGAGCAGTCCTTGGCAAATAATAAGCATACATAATAAGCAACAATACACATTTGTTGAATGAATGAATGACTGAATGGCCTTATCATAGCCATTGTCTGATTTCCCTACACTTCATCTAATGTTCACAAGTCACAAACTTTGGGAGGGTCTCAAAAATCTTCTCTGAGCTTGATGTCAGAACTTGTCTCCATCTTGATCCTACTTCTCTCAGCTTCCACTTTATTTGCTTGCTTGTATATTGCTTTCCTGTTCCACTTATTTTTCAGAAGACTTTGTGTTCTTTCTTCTAAGACCACTTTAAAGTAAATCTCTTTAATAGCTGCATTACATTTCTATTATAGTTATATTTCCTTTTAAATTTTATCAGGTAGTTAAAATTATATAAACCCCTAAAAATTCTTACTGCTATGGCTGCCAGGTTTAGAAAAAAATTAAAAGATTATAGTTTTAAAATCAATATTTTTTCTATATTTTGAGCTCTAATTTTATTGGCCACATTTTTCATATCTTCTATTATAAATCACAGAGTTCTTAGAGGATAACATAATATATATTAAAATACAAGCCAAATCAAAAGTAAAAATCTAGCTCTTGACTGAGAAGGGTATCTCAAGAGACTTCCAAAACTCCCTGTAAAAAATTTCAGGGAATTTCAGAATATTTGATTTGTTGTCAGCAGTGAGAGTATGAGGCAAGGCAATCAATTTTTTCATTATTCTTAAGATTTGTATGAAGTGGGATCAAATAAACTTATAGAAAACTGCCTACAACTTTATAAATGTTAGCTTCCTCTTGCTTTTTTCTCCAAGTGCCCATATGTAGAAAATCACATTGTAAATTGGGATTGTGGAGAAGGTATTGTGAGATAGGTACAGTGATTAGAGGCAGTAAATATGGAAGGTTCTAGAACATAATGAGGGTAAAAACTAACTTCTGTGTCAAGAAGACAAGTACCCAAAGGTGTCAGGATACTAGGCTCAGAAAATAGCTCGTTCTTTTGTTAGAGCCACGGCCGCTTTCCTTTGGAAAAAGCTGGCAAGGAAATTCCATAGTCTAGAAGTCTGATGATTAAGGTCAGAACCTTCAAAGATGGCCAAAGTCCATCGTAGAAGGCTACTCTTCAGTCTGGGATATACTCAGAATGGTTAGCTATGGTTTCATCTATCTAGGTCACAGATGCTTGCTGGAAACAGTAATATGCCAAGAAAGGATATGTAAAGTTGCTATATAAAAACAAACAATGATTAATAATATTTTTTGAAAACTATGCTGGTTTTGTGCTAAACACTTTAAAAAGTATCCTTTTATTTAATTTTCATTATAGTGTCATGAGCTAGGAACCATTACCGTTTCCATTTTACAGATGATAAAACTGAGGCTTTCAGAAAAGATTAAGGTACTTTTCTCAATTTCAGAGCTGAAATTCAAACCTAGATTGCTTCAAAACCAAAAATGCTCTTAATTACTAGTAATGATTTATATAAATATATTATGCCTGATTATCATGTATTGTTCTTGACTGTTTGTGAATATTGCATGTTCTTTTAATTGTTGAGGAAGATTGGCTGAGTTGAACTAGCCAGAGAAAGGACTGATCTGTGAATTCCTTTCCTGCTGCTACATACCTCCCTAACTCCTATAGGCTCACTTTAGAAACTAGAAGTCAAGACTCCTACGAAGGTTCATTTGAAATGGGAAGTTGGTGAATAGACATTTTGTGCCTGGTAATTAGGAGGAACAATTGGCAGTATCTGTAGTTCCCCCAGAAAAGGAAAATTTTGCCTAATTTTTGAGAGGAAGAAAGGATATTCTCTGGCACAGTATCTTAGAGTCTTTGCTGGCATTCCTGTAGTCTAGGATAAAATGGGAATGTCAAAGAAATTTCAGGTGTGGTTTTATAGGAGGACACATTAAAGAAAAGCAGAGCTGTAAGTCAAGGAAATAATTCCAAACAGAAGGCACTGGATTAGTAAAAGACTTAGGCAACTTAGCTGTGCAGGGGATGTCATGCAACTGAATCACAAAGGGGGACACACCAGGTGACCCTGAGAAAAGCTGATTGTGTCACTGTGGGGAGACCATGAGGTTTCTGTTATTGTAGTTGCTTGTTTCAGAATGCAAAAGTTTTGCTTACTTTCCCTTTCTTTTACTTGTAAGAAAGGAGTTAGTGCTAATATATTAAAATCATCTGGTGGCAAGATTTCTCAGGTGGTTTGGTGCATATTTGGACCTGAGATTTTTTCTATGTGCATCTCTGTCATGAGAATTATAGCTGCTTAAAGTCACATGCACAACTCTAATAAAGACATGTAGTTAATGGGTTTTCTATTTTTGTGTAATAGATTTATTTTAATTTTTTTCATTAATGGAAGAAACATGATGGGTGAAAACATCAGATAGAGTCTGGAATCAGACAAACTTGGGTTTTAATTCTGACTCTGACACTTATGGTTGACGTTTTATGATTCTTGCAGATAACAGCCATTGCAAGAGATCCCTGAGTTGGCTATAGAAGAAGGCATGTTTTTCTTGGTAGATTTCTTTACAAATTAGCTTTCCCAGGGAAATCTAGTGAGCAAGATTTTGGTAGTAACCTCTTTTTTAGGTCATAATAGAGTGAAGGGCAGCCAGAGTGCTGACTTGGTTGGGGCAGCATTGTGTAGTAGAAAACACATGAAGTTTCATGTGCTGCATATGAATTCCAGTTTTGCAACTTTCTAGCTGTGTGACTTTGGGAAAATTTTAATTGACTTTGAACTTTAATTCCTTTATCTAAAAACTGGGATAATAATACAAATGATACTGTCTACCATGAGGATTGACTGAGCTAAGAAATATACATCACCAGAAACATAGCAAATACTTTGTATATTACATTAGTTCTGATTCCTGTCTTCCCTTGTCACCATCAAAGCACCAACATGTTCCTCCACCTCATACACACTATTACAGTGGTGTAGGACTGCCACCATAATGTCAGGACCTTAGACAAATTCTGCTACAAGGTGGTATTATTGCTTTCTCACCACTCTTTTCTCCTTGGGCTACCCTACATATATGGGAGTCCTCTGGGACAATCTAACCTGGACAATGAGAGAACAGATGGGAGGAGGAGGTTGTATAATAAACTGGAAAAAAAAAAAACCTATGAATACCTGAAAATCCTAATATTAGCAATTTTGAAAAACTTTATGGCAGGAAGAGGAATTATAACTTATATTCCTTGATCAAAGATATGCTCTGTAAAGCAAGAAGAAAACAAAATAAAGCAAACATATAGCTTGTATTAAATATTAGCGTGGAAGAGGACACTTTATGAAATTGTTTTATGGGATACATATATATTTGTTTCTCAATTATTCACTATTTTAGAGTGCAAGTTCCACTGAAAGTGCCCTGGGGAATGGCAAGTAGAGTCAGTCTAGTACTACCTATCCTCATATAAAAAGAACAAGATTTATGCCTCCACAGAGGAAGCTCAAGACTGCCAGCCAAACGCTGTTATTCAACAAAGGTTCTGCCCCTGGTCGTTTTCAGACACAGAACTGGTTATCGATTCTGTTGTTCTTTTCCACACCTACACTCCGGTGCCTTTGCCCACTTTGCTTGCTGGATAGTCACAGTTTTTAGTTACAGTTTTTGCCCCACCCCCTGTTGGGCTGTGATACTTGTTCAAAGATTTAGAGATTTGGAGGGTAAAGAAAGCAAGTAACAGGAGGGCACCATGCTGAAAACTCAGTGAGTACTACGGGAGCAGCAAAATAAGGACTGCTTCTAGGGAGGGCTGTAGTAGTCTGCTCTCACTCTGAGACTGGGTAATTATAAAGGAAAGAGGCTTAATTGATTCACAGTTCCATATGGTTGGGGAGGCCTCACAATCATGGCAGAAGGCAAGGAGGGACAAGTCATATTTTACATGGCTGCAGGGAAGGGAGAACTTGTGCAGGGGAACTCCTTTTTATAAAACCATCAGATCTTGTGAGACTTATTCACTGTCATGAGAACAGCCTGGGAAAGACCCGCCCCTGTGATTCAATAACCTTCCACTGGCTCCCTCCGACAACACATGGAAATTGTGGGAGCTACAATTCAAGATTGGGTTTGAATGGGGACACAGCCAAACCATATCAAGGGGAGACACTGGAAAGCACAGGGAATGCTTTCAGCATTCATATATACAAGGAAGTGAGATGTGAAATATCCAGTATTTTGCTAGTAAATGTTTAACACAATCAGCCCCCTGGGGCGGCAGAATGGAACCCTCATTTGTAGCATCTGCTAATTCCCATAATGTAAATACTCCCACCATGGCCTGTTTCAAGCTACCAGTATAATGTGACTGAAAGCCATGTTGGACATTGATGCTCAGAACTGGCTCTTCTGTGTTGGTACCAGTCAGCACACCAGTGATAGTAGCCTTAGAACCACTGACTGAGACAGGGAGGATATGGTAGAGAATTTTAAGAGACAGTATTCCTTTTGTGGTGATAGAAATTCTTAAAATATTAGCTTTACTGCTTTATTAACTATGACTTTCTGTAGAGATCCTTAAATTCCCCAAGTCTCAATTCCTTATTTATTAATATATTTATTCGATATACATTTTCTGGAGTTTCTTTTGTATGCCAGGAACTTTTGTAGGCATCTGGATACAGAGGTGAATAATACAAATTCCCTGCCCTTTTGGAGCTTATAATCTAGTAGGGAAGACTGATAATACACAGGTAAACAAATTTAAGGTAGTGTCATGAAGAAAACGCTTAGGGCATTATAAGCCCAGGAGGGGAGATTTTGTCTGTTTGGGACACTGCTGTGTCCTCAGTGCTTATGACATTGCAAGAATGATTCAGAGTATAAATGAAGGCTCTGGTACTCTAATTAGGGGTTTTGGAAAAGGCTGAGGGGCCAAAACATGACCAGAGATATGTGATTGATATACAAGAACAAATGTGGCAGGTGCGGTTGGGTAGCTGCTGACACCCCCATCTCGAGCCCTCCTCTCCTGAACTACTTCCAGTGGGAGTGGTCATGTGTCACAGTTCTGGCTAGGGAAAAATAAATGGAAATCTTTTGGGTGGGGTTTCCAGGAGAGCTTTTGTTTTTCCTATAAATTGGACAGACTTTATCTCTTGCCACTTGGTCTTTCCCCATTTGTGTTGCCTGAATTTGATTGAGAATTGGCAGCCATTTGAGACTGTAAAGTGCAGGCATGAAGCCAACAATCTACCTGCTAAGCAGGATGGACCTCTGGCAGCAGCATTGCACAGCCTTACTACTCCTGGCCTGCTCAACTTGTGACACTTGTTACATGAGATAAATGACACTGTGTTGTCTGTTTTTTTTTGTTTTTGTGTGTGTGCGTGTTTCTTTTTTTTTTTTTTTGCAATTAATATAGCAAGCCAGACCACAAAAATATAGAAAGAATAATGAATACTAAATAAGTCATATAAAACAGCAGAATTTAAGAAACGTTGCTGAAAAAATGTTGCTCTTAATATCATAATGAACTCAAGTAATGAAGAATCATTACGTACTTTTGAGCCCTATCCTGTGCTTTATAATAGGAATCATAATAATGTGAGCAATTCCAGAGTCAAATACAAAAAACAAACTGTGAGTTTAAAATCTTGGGACTAACGTTAATAGCTATCAGTTCACACTTCATCAACAATTCAGACACTTATATTTCAAAACAGGAAGCAACAGAATGCTTGGAAAAAGGTCCCGGACTTTATAAAATATTGTCCTTTTTAGAGCTGGAGGCCATAATCCTAAGAAAACTAACTCAGGAACAGAAAACTAAATACTGCATGTTCTTACTTATAAGTAGGAGCTAAACATTGAATACACATGGACACAAAGTAGGGAATAACAGACACAGGGGCCTATTCGAGGGTAGAAAGTGGGAGGAGGGAGAGGATTAAAAAACTCTCTATCAAGTACTATGATTATTACCTGGGTGATGAAATAATCTGTATACCAACCTCCATGAAATGCAATTTGCCTATATAACAAACCTGCACATATACCCTTGAACCTAAAATAAAAGTTAAATTTAGAAAATATTATCCTTTTTGGTATAGAAATTTCAATATAGAAGCAAATTACTGAAGAGTTTCCTGACACAAAGGAACATGAGTACATGTATATATGTGTGTATATAATTTTCTTAAAGTAGTCAATTCTGAGACTCTAAGGAATGTAACAAAAACAGAATGTATGAAAAAAAGAATTTGGGTTTTATGTTCCTATAGCTGAACCGTGTTTCTCAACCATTTTTACATTATTGTTTCCCTTCACCCTGGACACTTTTTAGACTTTATTCCTCTGATAACCTCCTCCTACCCACCCCATGAAATTTTAATATTAGAGTTATTCCATATATACATTTATATTGTCAGAGTTGAGCTTTGGAGGGTCATAAACAATTACAATATCTAAGATTTTTTCATCTCCCCCATAAACCAATTTTTACATCCTTGGGGATGATATCACCTCCTCCTGCTCCCTGATTAAAATGCATAAGCTGAACCAGCACTGAACTTGAAAACATATTTCTTACTTTTTTACCTCATGGGCCAGATATGTGGGAGAGTTTTCAAACTTCTGAGAAAATCTTAGAATCAGCACAGATGTTGATACAGCTTTCTTGAAACTCTTGAAATATTTTTAGCCCTGGGAAAATTGTATCCACGTTGGGAAGCTGTACTTTCAGTCTTTTGAGCAAGTATAGGAGGAGTCTATCTCCTAGTATTCCCATTCCCAAATGTGTCTTTGAAAAATTTACAGATTGGTGATCAGAATCAGGGTGATGTAAATTTAATGATTCCTGGAAAAACTTTTAAAAACGCCTTTTCACTGTAGATTATTTGGAAAATATAGGTAAGCAAACAATAAAAGCCAAACTACCCATGGTCTGACCAAGGAGGTATGAACAACATATTGACTTATTTCTTTACTATATTTCCATTTTTAAAATGTGCATGTGAGTGTGAGTGCATGTATATACATGCGCATGGAGGTTTTTTTTTTAAAAAATGGAATATTCAGACATGTTAATACATACATATTGATGTATTATTCATACATGCTTTGTAATGTATCTTTTACATTTTATTGTAAACATTTCTCCATGGTAGAGTATTTTCCTACATCACTATTTCTACTGGCTGTTTAGCCTTGATATATGTATATAATTAAACAGTCCCCTATTTTTTGACAGGTAGGATTCTTCACACTTCTTACCACAATAAAAATGCTTCCATAAATTTCAGTGTGGCTACTCTTTGTACATACCATTAGTTATTCCCTTAGGAAATATATCTAGAAGTGTAATTACTGTCTCAAAAATTATGCACACTTCTACTGATTTGATAAATATTGTTAAATTATGCTTCAGAAAGCTTCTATAAGTCAACATTTCCACGTTTTCTAATTGATCATTATTTATCACTTCTTTTTCTTGCTTTATGTAAGCAATAGTTTACATATTTCTTTGAAGATATTAATTATACTAATTATTTTATAGTCCTGTTTTATCAGCTCTATTTCCTCTGGTATAAACTCTTTCTTTTCTTTTCCTTTTTTTTTTTTTTATTTTTTTGAGACTGAGTTTCATTCTTGTTGCCCAGGCTGCAGTGCAATGGTGTGATCTCGGCTCACCGCAACCTCCACCTCCTGGGTTCAAGCAATTCTCCTGCCTCAGCCTCCTGAGTAGCTGGGACTACAGGAATGCACCACCACACTTGGCTAATTTTGTATTTTTAGTAGAGACGGTGTTACTCCATGTTGCTCAGGCTGGTCTCGAATTCCTGACCTCGTGATCAGCCCGCCTCAGCCTCCCAAAGTGCTGGGATTACAGTCATGAGCCACCGCGCCTGGCCATAAACTCTTTCATCTATTATCCTGAATGGTGTTAGCATTCGATGATAATCAGATCATTTCATTTTTAAAATTGCAGCTTATTTTGAATTCTGAGCACAGGAGATTCCCTGAAAGACTTATGGCTGTTTTTTCAGTTCACTTTATAGAGAGGAAAAATGTCTGACAGGAGATTGCTTTGGTCAGTGAGTGTGTGGAAGCAAGTACAATGCATTCTGATTCTTCTCTGGTGTTGCCAGCTACTCTTAGCTCCATTTTATCTCTCTCTGTTCAAAGCACATCTCCTAACTAGGCTATAGTTGGATAGGATGTAGGGGAAGAGGGTGAGTAATAGGAGGAATAGTGTGGCTGTTGGGTAGAGTAGGTGGTTTAGTCCACAGAGCTGCTTGGTCCTGAGAGAGTATAGTAATCCCTCTGTTGTTCTCTGATCCCATTATTCTCGGAAGGACTCTACTACCTCTGTGTTTTGAATTGCCTTAATTATTTTTGGTGAAAGCTCTTCCTTGGGCTTCCATATTCATCCTGGGTCAATGCTTCCTTCCTCATTTGATACTATCTACATGTGGTTTCTGTTCCTGTAAGAATTTATCTTCCTGTATTTAAGTGGCTATTTATGTATTATTTTAAGTTATCCTCTTGGCCGGGCGCGGTGGCTCATGCCTGTAATCCCAGCACTTTGGGAGGCCGAGGTAGGCGGATCACAAGGTCAGGAGATCCAGACCATCCTGGCTAACCCGGTGAAACCCCGACTCTACTAAAAATACAAAAACAAAATTAGCCTGGCGTGGTGGCGGGCACCTGTAGTCCCAGCTACTCCGGAGGCTGAGGCAGGAAAATGACGTGAACCCGGGAGGCGGAGCTTGCAGTGAGCCGAGATTGCGCCACTGCACTCCAGCCTGGGCGAGAAAGCGAGACTCCGTCTCAAAAAAAAAAAAAAAAAAGTTATCCTCTTATCGTTTCTAAGTTTTGGCATGGGAGTATGCCTAGTTTTACCATCTTAAAACTGAAAATACTTGTATCAATTTACTAATACACTTGCAGTATATATAAACACCTTTACCTTTGTCTGGTAGAGCTTAATGGAAGCAAAGTAATTGTCTTAATCCATCTGGGCTGCTATAATAAAATATCTTAGACTGGGTAATTTATAAACAACAGAAATTGTTTATAAATTTGGGATGTTCAAGATCAAGGTGCCAGCAGATTTGGTGTCTGTTCAGGGCTTGCACTCTGCTTCAAAGATAGTGCCTTCTAGCTATGTTCTCATGTGGTAGAAGGGTAGACAAGATTCCTTGGGAATCTTTTATAGGGACACTAATCTCATTCCTGAGGGCTCCACCCTCACAAACTAATGGTCTCCCAAAGGCCTTACCTCGATACTATCATATTGGGGATTGTTTCAACATACGAATTTTCAGGGGACAATAATGAAAAAAAAGAAAAAACAAAAGCTGATCCTAACAAGGCCTTTTTATTGAAAGAGAGTAAGAGACATGACTTGCCTACTTTAGACAATGAACTACATGGTGGTGTAGTACCTTATTTTTCTACAATGCCTTGAAGTTATTTAAACATCCCTCATTTGATCTTCACAATTCAATGAGATGGATATTATTACTTCTATTTATAAGATGAGAAACAGACTCAGGTACTCTAAATGATACGTTCAGAGAGGCTGTGTGGAAGAAATGAATTGAATCCTTTCCCCAGCCTGTAAGTCCAGTGCTTTGTCTGTAGTCTACTATTAAGTACAGATAAAGTTATATGAAAACCTAAAAAACAGTATTCTTTTAGTTACAATAGTGACTTAAAGGAAGGTGAAGAAAAGCATTCAAGAACCACTTTAAATATATAGTCTAATACAGAAGAATGAAAATATACTAAGTGAAATTAAAGGTGCTATGCCTTTGAGAGGCTTTATTTAGAACCACACTGGGCCTTGTATGGAAACCAAATCATAAGCTTCAACTGGCATTCTTTCGGCAGTCCCCATCAAGAATCTGACCACTCAAGTTTTAATTTCCTGTCAGATAAGATAAATGGAAGACAAAATCTCACAATTAGGTTTCAAACTATAAACAGCCTTCACGAAATCTTTGAATATCTTTTGTCTAGTTCACTGCTATGAATTGTTGCCTGGTCTGAATACATTTTAAAATGGAATTCTTTAGTTTAAATTGTAGACTATTCCAGGACAGAGGCTGGGAGCTTTCATATCTTTGGTATTCCCTAGGGAAAGTGCCTTTTGTAGAGTCTGGTTACTGCTCATTCCAGCTTTTCTTTGTAACCAGTGCTGCAAGGTTTACAAGTATGGTTGAAAGAACATCTCTAGGTATACGGCTGTCCTATCCAGTGAAGAGGTACTAACTGTATAACTGGCTTTTAAAACCCGAAAAGACTGTTTTAAAGGAATAAATGACTAAGGATTGGGAGTCTTAGTCAGATTGAGAGAAGAGAGAGGTAGAGTTTGACATTTTGCAAAGGAGAATTCGCTAAAAAATACCCATGAAGGTTATTTGGAGCAATTTAGAAACATTGGAGTGACTTATCTATCTGCCGAAGGTGGAGCAGGAGAATTCTATGACATGTTGAAATTGCTGTGCATGTTTTCTTTTAGTTCTTTGGTTGGAACATAAATGGAATTTAATTAAAGTTGCACAGGGAGGAGTAGGGAAAATCTCTTGGAGACTCAAACAGGAGATAGGGTAAGGCTGGGCAGAGCTCAGAGGTACTGGAGTTAGCATGTGATTCTCAGTTCAAGGAGGAGCTGGAATCCTCAGCTGCATGAATATTTAAGTCATCATACCTGTTACACTTAAATGAAACATATCTTAGCAATGTTCCAAATGCTTCTTCTGCTTATACCTTTTTTCTATCCCTTTATAACTTCGATGTGCACATAGCCCACAGTAGACTCTCCAGTCCCTGACATAATACCTGTTCTATTTCAGCTTCCAGAGCTAAATATCAAATTATTTCTATATTTCTTGGTTTGAATTCCCAAGGAGTATATGATTAGGCCAGCCCTTTTGTGGCTAGGTGATTGAATCAGAATTTGTGGCCAGGGTATATTGGTTTTCTTTGGCTCAAGAGTCAAGCTCTTGTTCAGTTAGTTCAGTTTCCAAGCAGTAGAATTATATGGTGTAAAATCTGCAGATGACAGGGTTTCTAGGTGGGTGGTTGCACTTAGAAAGGGGGCATCAATGGAGTAGGAAAAGTTTGGTGGTCCTATTGTATGTTGAATAGTATTCCTGACTAATTTTTAACTATCTTGGAAAGGACTAAGTTCTGAGTGAGACATGACACCACTGGAGTTTTATTTGAGCAGAGGAGTCATATAAGTGGACATGCTTTAAAGGACTGCTTTAGATGCTCTCTGGAGATGATCACTATTCACATTTTGGTGTATTTCCTTCTGGTCCAGTGTAACAATATTTCTTCTACTGAATCTTCTCTTTTCTCTCATGTATGAGCCACCGCGCCCGGCCTCTATGATATATTTTAAATAGATGTATTGGGGTCTGCCAGAGAAACAGAACCACATTTTTGTATTAAACTTATACTAGATCAGTAGATAAAAAGAACCTTTGTATCGTTTTGTAGGTATCTCTATTACAGAATTTATTTCATGGCATCCTCTATTTCAGCTGCATTTCCATTGCCTCTTTCCTTAGTAGTTTATTTGGCTTATGTTTTCAGGTACCATCATATATATATATATATATATATATATATATTTATATATATATTTTTTTTTTTGAGACAGAGTCTCACTCTGACACTAGGCTGGAGTGCAGTGGTACAATCTCAGTTCACTGCAATCTCCACCTCCCAGATTCAAGCGATTCCCCTGCCTCAGCCTCCTGAGTAGCTGGGACTACAGGCGTGTCCCACCATACCCATCTAATTTTTTTTTTTTTTTTTGTATTTTAGTAGAGATGGGGTTTCACCATGTTGGCCAGGATAGTCTCAATCTCCTGACCTTGTGATCTGCCCACATAGGACCTCCCAAAGTACTGGGATTACAGGTGTGAGCCACCGCGCCCGGCCTCTATGATATATTTTAAATAGATGTATTGGGATCTGCCAGAGAAACAGAACCAACATGATATCTCTCTCTCTTTCTCTCTCAACATATTTATATAATAAATTGGCCTACATGATTATGGGTTTGAGCAGTCTCACTTCACTAACTGCTGTATACAAGCTGAAGGCCCAGGAAAGCCAGTGGTACCCTTTCAGTTCAATCATGAAGGCCTTAGAAGCAAGAGAGCTGATGGCATAAGCCTCAGTCCCAGTACAAGAGAAAACTGATGTCCTAGTTCAGTTAGACAGAGTGAATTCTCCCTCCCTCTACCTTTTTGTTCTAGTCATGCCCTCAACAGATTGGATAATGCCCAGTCACACTGGGGAGAGCAGTCTGCTTCATTCAGTTCATCAATTCCCTAATTTCATCTAGAAACACCCTCAAGGCACACCAAGAAATAATGTTTAGCCAAATTTCTAGATACTCCATGGCCCAGTAAAGTTGACACATAAAATTAATCATTACAGTAAATAAGTTTAAATGTATTTGAAATATTGTTATATGTTCTGTTTAATTTATTTACTTATGTTTATATTTAGTTAACTGTGTGGTCATTTTATTAAAAATAGGTAATTATAGTCTTTTTTGGGGGGAGGAATCAGATCTGAATTACTTTATTTATGACTACAATATCCTTTAATCAAGGACTGACTGATTAGCACATAAAGAATACACAGTTTAGAACCATAGATGGCAATTTTAAATGGATCATCTCAAAATTATGCTGCACATGTTTATATTTATTATTTGAACATCAAGTCATTCAGGAATAGTATAAATTCTAAAAAAGGGTAAATGTTATCAGAGTTTTAAGAGAAATTTTGGTATTCTCTATTAATTTATTTGTAAAGGTATTCTAGGAAAGATGTGACAATCAATTACTGTACTTTTTCATCTCATCTGATTCTTAGATATGAGCTCAGGCAAATATTCAATAGACCATTCTATTTTACTTTATTTGTATCAAATATGACAAGTGTCAACTATATATATTGAAATATGTTTAAGAAGAATTATAGTTCTACATAATTATATAAATTCACTTTAATATAATAAGCAAAAATGACTCTTGATGCCAATAGTATTAGGCTCCTATATAGGTATGAATGAGCACTGTTCTGAAACACTGCTGCACGTGGTACTCAACAAATGATAACAAATCTATTTGGAATGCAGAAAATTTTCTTTTCAAAAGCAGAAAGCGAACAAGGGGAAATGGAAATGAATAGTATCAACTATTCTGGAGAAACAAAAGTCTGTAGGTTCTACCAGTAGAATTGTAGGGTTAAAAACCTGTATTTCTTTCTCTTTTTATCTCAGTCTCTTTCCAAACCTCCTAGGTTTTATTCTCTAACACTAAATGTTTTCTGCTTTTCAACTCCAATTCTTGTGCTATATGTTTATCAGATTTCTGTGATGGATAAAATGTGATGATATATGATAGATGACAGAGTAATAGTTGGAAAGAGTCCAGGCCTGGAGGCCTATTTCATTTCTGTTTGCAACAGCTGAAAACTTGTGTGCTACAGTTGATATGGCCCCTTCTCTTTCTGGGCCACTTAAAACAACAGCTTTGATAACTTGTTCTGAGTTATCTTTTATTCCATGTAATTAACTTAGATGACTTTCTTCCTAATAGATGGAAGAGCTTCAGGGGCAATCCAGTAAAAAGGAAAATTTTCCTAAATGTTCAGACAGTACAATTAATATGTAAAATTGAGGCAAATATTTTGTTAGCTTTTTGCTTTTATCTTCCTGTTTCCCTTTGTCATGTACTAGACAACATTAGGCTGGTACTCAAAAGTTTTATAGACTCCTGGTAAAGATAACAAAAGTCCCTGAAAAATGTTTGCAAAATGGTATCTTTTGATGTAAGTCTTTACATTTCAAAGAACATTCAGAAATTTCAGCATATACGTGATTCAAGATATGAGAGGTTTGGCAGCTGAGTCCTTTCACATTATTTGAAGGGACCTTAGGAACTGGCTTCTAGCAACAGATCTTTCCTTAACTCGTGTCCCTAGGAAGCAGGAGTACCTGAGAGGTGACCCTGGGACAAGATTGGCAGGGGGCCATTGCAGTTTCATTCCTGGATGTTTATGCGTACAGGATTTTCACTACCCTGAATGCTCTTTTTTCTTCTGTATGATTTCTCCTTGACTTTTAAGGTTCAGATGAAATATTTTCCCCATGTAAACTTGGCAGAGTTCTGCTAATTCACCTAGCTTTTACATTCTGCATCTGTAAACAGAAGCTAGTAATATCCTCTTCACTGAGGATTAAATGAGAACTGGGATTGGAACCCACGTCTAGCTAACTCCAAAGTCATTGCACTTAAACATTGTATTAAGCCGTTCTTGCATTGCCATAAATAAATACCTGAACCAGGGTAATTTATAAAGAAAAGCAGTTTTATTGACTTGCAGTTGAGCAGGGTGTACAGGAAGCATAGTGCTTCTGCTTCTGGAGAGGCCTCAGAAAGCTTTCAATTGTGGTGGAAGGCAAAGGGGGAGCGGTTGTCTCACATGGCAGGAGCAGAAGCAAGAGAGAAAGAGCAAGAGGGAAGGTGCAACATATTTTTAAACAACCAAATGTCATGAGAACTCACCATCATGAGAAAAGCACCAAGGGAGATGTTGCTAAACCATTCATGAGAAACATCTCCATGATCCAGTCACCTCCCACCAAGTCCCACCTCCAACACTGGGGATTACAATTCTACATGAGATTTGGGCAGAGATACAGATTCATAACATATCAAACATAATGCTCAAGATATTTTAAGCTACTACCCACTTTGTTTTTTCCTAATCTACCATTTGTATAGCAAACATTCATTCTAAAGATACCCTTATTTTCTGCATTGGTCTTTTGACCCTAGGCATTCACTACCTTTTATTGATAAATATTATTTTTTGGTATGGATAACTGAGCATTTGTTGAAAAATATTTATTGAACCACATTTATGTATTAAACTTATACTAGATCAGGAGATACAAAGAATAAAAAATCATTCTTATGAAGGGATTCAAAGACAATGTGAGATGGTCTTGTAAAAAGTAACGTTGAATTGTAAATTGGGATATTACAATGCAATGTGGTATGTGTAGGTCTACAGCTTGAAACTAGGATTTTCAACAGAATGTTAAGCTTTTGAAAGCAGGAACCAGTCTTCTACTTCATTCAACTTTTTCATTATTTTTAGCTTAGTATCCTGTTCTTAGTAGGTGTCAGGATTTATCAATATATTTACTGATTTGCTTTAGTAAAATAGAAACTCTCTATTATATATTAGTTACTTGTTGCTGTGTAACACATTACCCCCAAACTGAGCTGCTTAAAGCATCAGAGATTTGTTACTTCACACAGGTTCTGAGGATTAGGAATCTGAGAGTGTCTGAACTGGATGGTTCTAGCTCAGGGTCTCTCGTGAGTTGTAATCAAGTTGTCAGCTGGAATTGCAGTCATCTGAAGGCTTGACTGGAGCTGGAGGATCTGCTTCCAAGATGGCTTACTCACATGGCTTTTGGCAGAAAACCCCAGATTCTTACAATATGGGCTTCTCGACAGAGCTACCTGAATATTCTTACATCATGGCAGCTGGCTTCCTCCAGAGTGAGTGACTCACAAAGAAGAGAGAATAAGCAGGAATTGCAATGCCTTTTATGGTCCAATCTCTGAAGTTGTACACATCACTTCTGCTTTATTCTATTCATTAGAAGTGAGTCACTAAATCCAGTACACACTCAAGGGGAGGAGAATTAGGCTCTACTTCTTAAAGGAGCAGTAACAAATAATATGTGGATATATCTTAAAGTTACCACGGTGCACCAACAACACAAAATGTACTCTATCATTATTTTCTTTTTGACCTTTGTAGACTGAGGGAAAAGCTTCAGAAAATATATGGAAAGATGAAGGCAGGGAAAATAAAGAGGGTCTAGGAGAATGCACAGGAGTTTAGAGGGAATGAGGGTCTGACATAGGGCAAAGAATCTACACAACCTGTGGATGTTATGTTCTGATGTCTTAGGTATTCATAACAAGGGGGCTAAAGAGAATGACAGTGAGAGATGGAAGTGGGGAAAGAATGAAGAACAAAATAACTGAGAGAAAACAAGGATAATTGTGTAGAAAGTGAAAGGACAAGAGAAGAAAATAAAATAAAATACCTCTAAGAAAAATACTCTGGAATCAGTCAAAATCTGTTGCCCAGTTGTGAAGCAAATAAGCCCACTGGAACTGTCCAGAGGGGCTATTTTCTAAAATCTTTATTGTATAGTATCTGAGTATGACTATTTGAGACATTTTTGTGGTGATTCAAGTGCCAATGCTGAAGACAATGAATTAACATTCAAGAGTAGAACAATTTATAATTATTTTAAAGAAAATATATGGAGAAAAAAAGATGAGAATTGCTAGAAGTTTTTTGTATAAATGATTTAGAAATAAAGTTGTTATCAGAGATAATAATTATATAACTGAAGAGTCATTGCTGGGTAAATTATGAACACATTTGGGCTATGAAAAGTGAAATATAAATGTGTGATGAAACCAAGGCAAGGTGGAATTAAAATTCCATCCTCCCTCATTCCCCTCCTAATTACTTAGTGGGGGAGAGAAAGTATTGAAGTCATTCATCTTTTGTCATACACATATAGAGAAATTTCATTATAATATTGTGGCATGTTTAGATATCAGAGATACAACATGTGGAACTGACATAACATACATGCAAACTAAGTGGTCAGATAGATTTATTGCTTTAGCTGTGTAGGATAATTACACAAAGACAGTTTATATGAGTAGGATATTATTTAGAAGGAAAAGAGAAAGACTCATACAAATAAACTGGCAAAACTTAAGACACATTGTAGGGTTTAGATAATGCAAAGAGTTAATAGGAAGAGGAGTACCTTAGAAACATCAGTAGGAGAAAGAAGCAATTGATGAATGGAATTAGGCATACGATTTAACTTGGCAGCAATGGTCCTCACGAGAAGGGAGTGTCTAAAATAAGGTAAGTTCAGGGGATGTAACTAGATTGTTAAAAAGCAGAATACAGACTTTAAAGAGAGTCATTGGAGGCCCAAAATGGGGATTTTTGTCTTACTCTTTAGCATGAACTCACCTAAGAAGAAAGAATGATGATGATTTTTTACATAAAATATGAAAAAATAAAAGACTATCAGCTTTGTTATTGACAACCACATTTTCCTTCACATTAGGGGGCCTATTTTTGGTCTATTTTCCAACATTTACATAAAGAAAGGGTTTTCTAGCATTTCTTTTGCTTATAGAAATAGTTTTCTGAATTGGAAAATTTAGGAAAATACAAAAGTGCATAAAATAAATTACAACTATACAACCCATTGACAACGGTTAATATTTTAGCATATTTCTATGTTTTGTTTTAATATTTATGATTTAAAAGATATTTTTTAAAAAGTTTTGCATACTGCTTACTTTACTCAATATCATATCAGGACAATTTTGTCATTAAAAATCTCTTGTAAACATCATTAAATTTATTACCTTTTAAATTTTTAATAAATTTTAAGGGGCATAGGATATTTAATCCTAATATTTACTAAAACGTTATAACACAAAATAGAAAATAAATGATACATGTTTAAATTATTAATGGTTGAAACTGTTGACTACCTACTGTGATAATAACAGCTAATACTAATTATTTACTATGCCACAGGAACTGTTCTAAGTACTCTGTGTGGATTATATCATTTAACAATCATATTAACCATTATGAGGAACTTGTAATTCTTATTCCCATTTTACTTAAAGAGGTTTAGTAATATGGCTCAAGTTCTCACAGCTAGTAAGTATGGAGCTGAAAT
Source organism: Theropithecus gelada (assembly GCF_003255815.1). NCBI lineage: Eukaryota > Metazoa > Chordata > Mammalia > Primates > Cercopithecidae > Theropithecus > Theropithecus gelada. The sequence continues at coordinate 93,584,074 of NC_037676.1, forward strand.
CCAAACAAGGCAATCTGACTCCCAAGTCCATCTTTCTAAATCTATACATTTTGCATTATATGTTTAAGCTTTGCATTAGGAACTGGAGATAGAATGATAAGGAAACCATAGAGGGTCTGCTCTTTCTGAGCTGTCGTGTGTAGAGAAACAATTATTACCAAATAATTAACATTTTAAATGTATAATTACAAACTGAAATCAGCACACTAAACGAAAGGAACATAGATCTATGATAGACAACAGGAGCCTGACTAAATAAGTAAACTGGGGAAGGCTTCCTGGAGGAGGTGACACAAGCTGACAGCTGAAGAATGAATAACAGTCAGTGAGGTAAAGGGGAAAGATACATTCCAGACAGAGGGACTAGCATGCGGAAAGGCCCTAGTGTGAGAGGGAACATGAATGTTCAGAAAACTGGAAGAAATTCAGTGTGACTGGGGCTCACAGATTGTATGGGAGCAGGCTGTGGCCCAGGAATGTAGGGTTTGCTAAGGATTTTGAACTTCAAGGACAATGGAAATCTCAAAGAGTTTTATGTAGGTGGTGACATAATCAGATTTATTTTGAAAAGATCTTTCCATCTGAAGAATGGCAGACATACTAGAGAGAGGCCAGAGGGTATGTGGGGTGGATTTCTGTAGACTTTTGCTGAAGTCAAATAAGAAATGAAGATAACTTGGCCTAAGGTAGTGGCAGGAAAGGTGGAAAGACTTGAACATATTTAATAGGTATTTAACAGGTAAATTTGAAAATGGTGATGGAGTTAGTATGTTTTCTATGGGCTGAGATAGACAATACTATAAGAAGACCAAAGACCAAAATTTAGGAGGGCGGATCATGAGTTCAATCTTGGAAACAGTGAGTTTGACATGTGAATATTTTGAGTATGTAGTTGCCTATTGAGTGTGGAACCAGAGTTTTTGCCATAGAGATTTAATCAATTTGATGAATATGGGTAAAAAAAAAAAAAGAAGAAGATAAAGTGAAAAGAGAATGTAGTGGGCTCTGGGGAGCACTATTTTATGGCTGGGCAAAGAATTATGAGTTAGCAAGGAATATTTAGTTAGAAGAGCATGTTAACTAGATTGGAATTGTTGGCAACCACTGAGGGTATACTTGAAGTTGGTGATGATGAATTTATGGCGATTCTTGTCTGCCCTGAGGTGTAACTCTGCCAACAGCACCACAGAGGCGAGGAAGCCTGGTGGCAAGAATGACCCAGAAAGATTTTGTAAGATATGTGAAATGAGAAGGTTAAATGTCAGAGGATTCAGGCATATGATAACATAATTTACTATTCTTTTTTTTTAACATAGAAAAGGGTTTTTTTTAAAAAAAAAAAAATTAGGCTTGGCACGTGGCTCACACCTGTAACCTCAGCACTTTCGGAGGTCGAATTGGATGAATCACTTGAGCTCAGGAGTTTGAGACCTGGGCAATATGGTGAAACCCCGTGTCTGCCAAAAATACCAAAAATTAGCTGGGTAGGGTGGCACGTGCCTGTAGTCCCAGCTACTTGGGAGACTGAGGTGGGAGAATAGCTTGAGCCCAGGAAGTAGAGGCTGCAGTGAGCTGAGATCATACCACTGCACTTCAGCCTGGGTGACGGAGTAAAACCCCACCTGCCCATCCCCCCCCCACCCAATTTAAATAATTCTGAGAAATATCTTTTATGCACAAACATTTGTCTCTTTTAAATGTTTCTTTTGGAGAAATTCCTATAAGAATTACTCAAAGAGTAAGAATAACTTTCAGCCTTTTAAATGACATTGCTAATTTGTTTCCAGATTCCCCAATCTTATTTGCGTGGGGGCAGTGGCTGTTCTAATTTTTATTCTTTGTGTTTTGACAGGCTAAAAGAATGTATCCTTCAAATTCTTCTTTCTTTCTTACCGTCTTTCAGCTGCTGTGTCATGAGTAATTTTCTTCGGTTAAGGTGCATATCTCACACACATATGAGAAGGTCTTCATGTTGCTTTGGAACAACAAAGAAAACTTTCTGGTTATTGAATCTTTGGGTCATAAGCACGTCCCTTCTCAAACCACTAAAGATCTTACTCCATTTTGTTGTGATGTTTTATGATACGAACAAAACTGATACCAAATTGTTCCAAGAAAGGGAAATGCAAAGGTCCCAAGGTGGAGAATGCTTGGGAAGAAAGCCAATGTTACCACAGTGGAAAGAGACAGAGAGAAGTGGAGAAAGAGTGAGAGAGCAAGTACTGGGAGATGAGGCTGAAGAGATAGTGCAGAATCCAAATCATAACCAAGTCCTGTAAGCCAGGGTGAGGAGTGTGCATTTCATTTTGAGTGAGATGAGAAACCACTGGGTGGTTGTAAGTGGGGGAGTGAAGTGGTGTGATTTGCATTGTAAAGCAATTGCATGGTTAGGGTTGGCACACACAGGCAGTGTGGAAGTAGAGGCCTCTTCGGGCTACTGGTTCTCAGGTAGTTCAAGGGCAGAAATGGGGTCTAAAGTAGGCATGAGGTGGGGACTGTGCGGTGACACAAATAAGCCCTCCCAGATCAGTTATTTCTATGCTGATGTTTAAATGGAAAAGCCTGAAGAGGACTCTCCCTTTGGCTTTAAGGCCCAGGGTACTGGGCGGGGCAGGGCCTGGACTTGGGGGCCTTCAACTGCTTCTCCCTAACTAGAATGAGGAAGGTCTCAGCATCTCTCTCTCTCTCTCTCTCTCTGTCTGTCTCTCTCTCTCTCTGTCTCTCTCTCTCTCTCTGTGTCTGTGTGTGTGTGTGTGTGTGTGTGTTTATAGCCTGAGAGTTTAGTTATCTGTTTCCCCCCAGGCTTGGCTCTTAGCCTTTTCTCTTCAGCTCCCTCTAAGGATCTTCTCTTGGGACAAGTATTCAGCAGATACTGAAGGATTATGACTCTAGGTAACTTTCTGACTATTTTCCCTCCTTTTCATGCAGGGTGTGTGAGAGAGGGGTTCCCAGTACAGATTTTTTGGCTTTCTTATATTCAGATGATATCATCAGGCTAATTGCTCTACAATTCTGATTAGATATCAAATTTATCATACGGTTTTTTGAATTTCCCATTGGTCACAAATAGTATTCATATCCTTTCTTAGAGTTATTAATTAAATCTAAGTTTTGGATGCCTTAGCCCCCACACTTGAATCTTATCCTCCCTCCCCGAAACTCGACCTTAAGCCTATTTAGGAATCCCAGTTCTCATTAAAGAGTAACCCTGTGAATTTTGAGATGCTTTGAAGAGTGCACAGGAATTTGTCATACTGTACTTATTTGTTCTATTTTTGAGTCCATGTGAAATCTCAGCTTCCTCCCTCACCCCCAGTTTACTTTATAAATGCTCCTGCTAATCTAGCCCCCTTCTGATCTCCCTCATTACTTTGGGCTAGTCTGAAGCAACAGAAGGACTTGCTAAATTTATATATTCTTCCTGAGGCCTGGGGCTTTGTGGGAACAATTGTAAAAATTTACCAAGTCTGGAGAAGAAGGCTTTCGCAAATCTTGAGTGTGCAGGGAGAAGCGAATGTGTCTGGGGTTTCTGAGAAGATATTTGTTTATTCATAAATCATTTATTGAACATCAGCTCTGTACTAGGCATTGAATTTTGAGCTTGCATTAGTCACTTAAGTCATAGTTTTTAAAGAGACCAAAGCCTGATAGATGAAGACAGACTTTTCAACAATGATTGTCTCAGAGTATTTATAGGTAATATGATTCATTTATATACCAGGCCCAATGAGGAGACAAGGAAACATTTGATAGAGGTTGGAGAAGCTTAGAGGGGTGACATTTTAGTTTTGAAGAGATGATCCAGGTGTAGGATGAGTTAAAAGGGTATGACATGAGTCATAACTGTGAGATAAGACACAGGCCTGTCATGAGATCTCTAAGTACCTCTGAAAGCTTAAAAGGGTAAAGATGGTGCTTATTAGGATATATCGTTAGAGAGTCAGCCAAGGAGAGCCAAGTATGACATATGAGGGCTTTGAATTTATCCTATGGACAAAAGAGAACCTTGAAAGGTTTTAAGCAAGGTTGGTTATATGACCAAATTTTCCTTTCAGAAAACCATTTCTTCTGCAAAAGTTTGCACTGAGATGAATTCAAGTACCATTGCAATAACTCACATAAGACAAAGGCCTCCAATGAAGGTGGGGTGGGTAGTGGGTCGGGCCAGGAGTAGGAGAAGATTGTGTGGGGGTGGTGAGGAGGTGGATGGGATGGAAAGTGTAAATAGAGGTTTCCAAGTCTGGAGAAGAAGGCCTTCTTTTTCCTTAAGAAGGTAGAATTGACAGGACATGGTGAGAGACTCAAAGTGGGTGAGGAGAAAAAGGAAAAAGCATAATTTGGGGGGAAACATGAGTTTAGGCTTAGAATTTAGAACTTTAGGTGCCTATGGAACTTCCAGCTGGAGAGGTCCATTGGACAGCCATGTATTTGAGACCATTACTCAAGAAGGCAGTTGACACAGACATCTTAGCCTCAAAGTTCCTTGAATCCTTCATTTTAAGGAGCTTCCTCAGCCTTCACTTCAGCAAACCATATCTACAGTCAAATGTAGATCTTGACGTCACCTTCACATGCTCTAAATTTGAAGAATTAAGGTCTGGTAATGGCAATTTGACCACTGATTCCTTCTATGTTCAAGCTATATTGCTTTATATCCATATCTTTTACTTAATGACTCAATGACATGAAGTCACTCAATGAGTCATTAAGTCAAAGTCATTGAGACTTCATGTCTTGCCACATCTTCTTTTCTCCTAGTCCATCAGAGCTGGTATTTTTATTCCTTTCTGTAACCAGTCTGGACTGAAAGGAGCAGTCCTGCCCTTTAATATTTAGTACACACAACTTGCTCATTCTTCTACTTTCTGACATACTTATGCTGCAAACTCTTATGTTGGATCTGGGAAGCTGAATGCTAAAGGGAAGCACATAATTGTGCAGACAGGGACCACCACTAATGTGTAGATTATACTGGTTCCCTCAGCACTTCTGTATAATGTATTTATGTGGTTCTGTCCAGGTTCCTTTACTGAAAACTGTGGGACATTTCAAACCTTCACTGCTTTCTTCCTGTCTCCATTCACGCTGATACCCTGCTTCCAAACTCAACTGACATATGATCTTATTCTCTGCTTCAAACAATTGAAAGGACTATGTCTGATTCCTTCAACCATCCAGTGTCTTCAAACTTATCCAGGGGTTCACTTAAATGCCTTTTCCTCTGGTCACAAAGGACAAGATAATTAAAATATATTAATATTCTAAGATCATTCTGTGTCCTTCACCTGCTCAGTTCTGTTTTACTTATTCCTTCTTTCTCCTCTACATTAATCTCTCTGTATTGGTTTTTTTCTTAGAGGGCTTGGAGTTTAGTATAAATTATGGAATGATATCCTTTAGGACAAAAGAGGGAAGAATGGTGGTTATATAGAATGAAGCACAAGGAATAACCCTTCTCATTTCAGTACACTAAGTACTGACTTAGAACTGCCATTGGGTTCAACTCTCTAGGTTGTGCCCTTGAGATGGTTAACATAGGAAACTGAATTAAGAAAGTTAGAATGTCTGTTTTGAGACCAGGACTCAAGGTGATACCAACATAGACTTGAGCTTTGTATTTTATTTAAACATCTGCCTGTGTTGTGTAAACTTTCCTGTACTTTTGAAACCTAATGATGTGATATCCCAGATATTTAAAATCAGTTGTTTTTAATTTGTTGCATGCTTGCTATGTTTCAAATTCTGGGCTCAAATTATGGAAATATCTCTAAATTCCCTATAAATGTTGTGAGATGCAGTGGTGTGGAGCCACCTCACCCAGGCTTGCAAGAGCTAATTTTGCACATCCCTTCCCAAACTCTGTGTTCAGTGAATCAGCTATAGCAGGACGATTTACACTGTGCGGTCAACACTCACTGCAAATTGAGGCTTTTTATTTCTTCATTTCAAGGACCTGGTTTACCAGCATGCTACTTAAGATAGGTCATATGTCCCCATTTTACAGCTGAAATTTAGGTTCAGAGAAATAACTCCCTAAATTAGGTTAACTGCGAAAGCTACATGAGTTTTTGGGAGGCAAGACAAAATATTCTGTAAGAGAATAAGACATTGTCTTGTCTCTTCTTATTCTCTTCTTAATCTTTTCTTTTTCTACTGAAGTTGTAGAGTGCAATTGGATTTAGACTTTCTCCATAGAAGTTTAAATATCCTTGTGAACTGTATATCTTCCATCTTCTGTTTTTGTTTGTTTGTTTTTGTTTTTGTTTTTTTTGTGAGACAGAATCTCACTCTGTCGCCCAGGCTAGAGTGCAGTGGCACAATCTCGGCTCAGTGCAACCTCCGCCTCTGGGTTCAAAGGATTCTCCTGCCTCAGATTCCCGAGTAGCTGGGATTATGGGCATGCACAACCACACCTGGCTAATTTTTGTATTTTTAGTAGTATTTTCAAGGTCCCTAATAAGTTATAATGTGAACATTTTGATGTTCTTATATTTCTTTTACTTTCCTCATTTAACAAATGGATCATAAGGCAGTCTTTGAGATCTACAGGTTGGTGTCTGTTAGGATGTTATTTTTTGTTATGCTTGGTTTTCTGATAAATATATTTGCAAAATGTTCCCAGCACTCAATTTATTAATGCTTGTTCTATTGCTAACCAATTCTATAACCCTAAACAAGTTTTCTCAATTGTTCAGGATGGGGATATGACCAGTGACCCCTAAGGTCATGGCCATTCATGACACTATTAAAATTCTTATGCTTCTGATAAGTAGAGTATACCCCAGGGTGCCCCTAAATTACTTTATTTACGACTTAAATCCACATTAGTATTTACTGTGGAGTTTTAGTCCTAAATAAAGTAATTTCAGTTTAATTATATTAAAGATGTAGCTTTAGAGGTAGTTTCATTATTTTGTTGTGCAATAAGGTTTTTATTTTGTTTGAAAAGTTTCAGGATCTAAAGCTGAGGGAATTCTACTGTGAGGGAAACCCACTGTTCCTGAAGCAGCCAGTGATTTCTACACAACGGGAGAACGTCTGGAGTCTACAGGTAAAGGCTTACCTCTTTCACTTAAGTCTTCAAACTAAAGCCACAATTTAAATTTTAAAGCGTTTTCTTTTAAAACATTCTTGCCAAGCCAGCAAATGATTAATGTAATCCCAGTCCATTGGCAATGTGGATCCTATACATAATCTTTTTGACTTGCTTATAGAATCCAGTGAAATCCTAGGTCACTCTGATTCCCAGAGTGACGTAATTCAGAGAAATGGAAATATTTTGTAGGATGAATAAAAGAGAGAAATTTATTTTCACTTTAGCTTTTTCAGTGTTATTTAAAGATGTATTGATTTGTTCTTAGTGGAGTCTTTACTTCTTTCCCTCCCTTTTTACTTGTCTCTATCCCTAGTGGATGAATGAATATGATCCAGAAACTATGTTCACTTCAGCAAAACAAGTTAATGGTATTAAAAGAAGGAACAGGAAAGCATATTAGAGGACTCTTTGTAATAGCCAAGTCAGAGAACATAGATCCTTTCACATTTGACTGTGATTCTCCATCATGAATTTAGATTTCTGAGATCCATTTGGATCTGTAGCTAATGTGCAGGATTGTCATTAAGACTTTTAGGATTTGTATGGGATCAACTTTCCTGGCTGCAGGAAACAACCAATCTTGTCCAGTGGCTTACTTTTTTCTTAAAATTAAATTATTGTATGAATAATACCTGTTTATTACAGAAAACAATAAAATACAGATGAGCAATGAAGAAAATCAAAATTTCTTATACTGACTTTTAAAAAGTCTCTTATTACAAAAGTAATACAAACTCCTTTAGAGACATTGAGGGGAAAAAAGCCAATAGAAGTTAATAAAAATACTAAGAAATCAGGCTGGGCACGGTGGCTCACACCTATAATCCCAGCACTCTGGGAGGCTGAGGCGGGTGGATGACCAGGTCAGGAGATCGAGGCATCCTGGCTAACATGGTGAAACCCTGTCTGTACTAAAAATACAGAAAAATTAGCCGGGCACGGTGGCAGGCGCCTGTAGTCCCAGCTACTCGGGAGGCGTGGCAGGAGAATGGCGTGAACCTGAGATCGCGCCACTGCACTCCAGCCTCAGCAACAGAGCGAGATTCTGTCTAAAAAAAACAAAAACAAAAACAAAACAAAACTAAGAAATCAAATTAGTACTCTTCTCTATGGCATTTATTCTTTTAGAATTTTTTATGCTTTCAGAATATTTTTGTAATTAAAGATAAAGATGAGTTCAAACTCTATACACTATATAGAGTTGTTTTTCCACTCAGTTATTGTGAATAGCTTTCCAATCAGTAAAACAAAACAAAATAAAACCAGACCATGACATCTTTTTTGATAAATACATCGTATTTTGTATATGATAGTATCATAATATTTTTAACTATTTCCCCACCGTTGGATGTTTAAATTATTAATAATATTCTGGCCTTTCGGCCTTTATAAACAAAGATACAAGGCTGGGCACAGTGTCTCATGCCTGAAGCCCCAGCACTTTGAGAGCTCATGGCAGGAGGATTGCTTGAGCCCAGGAGTTTGAGACCAGCCTGGCCAACAGAGTGAGACCCCATCTCTACAAAATTTTAAAAACCTTAGCCAGGCATGGCGGTGTGTGCCTGTGGTCTCAACTACTCAGGAGGCTGAGATGAGAGGATCCATTGAGCCCAGTAGGTTGAGTCTGCAATGAGTCGGGTTCCTGCTACTCCACTCCAGCCTGGGCAACAGAGAAAGATCCTGTCTCCAAACCCCCCCCACAGTCAAAAAGCAACAACAACAAAACGCAAAGTGATAGTGACCATTCTCATAGTAAATTTCTAGTTCCTGTGCATATTATCCCTAAAAATGTAACTGCTGCCCCAAAGAACTGACATCTTGTATAGTTTGATTTACTTTTTTCAGATTCCCTTTCACAGAATATTTTCACAAACAGCATTATTTCCTACTCTTCTGTAACAGAAAAACATCTCATTTGAAATTGAGTTTTAAATGATTTGAGTAACTGTTGTATTTAATATTTTACTCCTTTATAACTTATTTTTTCTCCTTTCATCAATCATTTCGTATAATAATAGTGGCTAACACTTATTTTATGCTTATTATGGACAAGGTACTGTTCTAAGCACTTACACAGGAATAAACTAATTTAGTCCTCTACTAACCCTAAAAAGATAGGTATCATTATTGACCACTTTTTAATAAATAAAGTAACGGAGATCCAGGGAAGTCAAATAACTTATGTGAGGTCACAGAGCTACTAAATGTTGGAACAATGATGCCAACTTAAGTGGTTGGGTTCCAGAGTCCCAGCTGCAATATTGGTTCAGAAAGGGGATATAGAGAGCTGAGAGAAATAGAGACAGGGTCGTCCTGGGTTGGAGGAGGTGCTGGTTTGTGGAGGAGGCTGAATTAGCAGTTAACCCAATCTGGTAGCTGTCTTACAGAGAGCCTTCGAGGACAAGAACCTTGTCTGTGAGGGCTGTGAATGAGAGAGAAATTGTTCTAATTTTCAGAACTGTTGGGTCCAGGAGCACAAACGTTAATTTTTACAATACATTTAGTGGAAGTTGGTATTTTTGCCTGTAATATGTAAATGCTTTGGGTAGTTTTAAGAGTATCTCTGGAATTTTTCTCAGAAAAGTGACTTAAATTGATTTGTACTTAAAGTAAGAGTTATTTCTACTGGGCAATTAGTCAATGTTACTGATTAAACTACTTGCTGTGTCAAAGAATTCCAGGAACTATGATATGGGTTATGCCTTGGTAAAGATTTTAAAAACTTTACCTCACCTCAGAGATTTATGAAGTAAAATTTAATGCTAATAACTATATTATAGAAAAATTAGCCAGAATATACTGCATTAGTAGGTGCCAGGCTAAATGGTTTACCATTCTTATGTAATTTAATTCTCTAAACTCTATATGATAGTATTGGAAAAGATCCCAATTTTACAGATGAGGTATTCAAGATCAGGGAACTTAAGGGTTCACCCAAATGTGATCACACAGCAGATAAGTCATAGAGCCAGAATTTACATCTATGTTTGTATTTGACTCTGACTTTGAATTTTTGCTCTTGATGCTATGTTTTAGTGCTTATTATACACATCATACACCTGATTATACAGTAGTTCCAAAATGCATCACTCCTGAGGATTCATATTTGTTTTTACATTTTATATTTTTCATATTATATAATTTTATGTGTATAATTTAATAACTCAAAAATATGTAGGGAAAAATAGGACATATAAAATTAATTTCATTTGTGATGAATTATAATTAACTTCCAAATATTCTAAGAAAATAGCATATAAGCTATCTAAAAGGAGCAATTTGAGTATTTTGAAATATTTTTATAGACCATTTTGGTCTATAAAAGATTTCTTGACTTTTAAATAACACTGGAATTAGACCATTGTATATTCTCAAAAATTGCATTAAATACATCTCTAAGAGATGTCCTAAAAGATACCATTGGTCATGCCAATAGTATTTTATTTTATATATACTCATATTTCCAAGTAATAACGTTGTATTTTAATGGTGTATGTTATCCTTCCAAAGTAACACATTGGCAACAAGTAAAAGAAAAATATAAATAATAGGTGATGTAACAGCGGTCAGATATACTGAGTGCAACAAACATGTTTGGGTCCAGAAATCATAAATGGAAAAAGTGATCTATATGAACCTATTTTTAGGTCCTTTGTATTTCAGCAAATGCTTCTATCATCTGCTATTTTCAGTAGTGAATCCTTGTCCATGAGTTTTCTACAGCTTTACAGTAAGACTTGGCCATTGAATTCATGTAACTAAAAGCCTACCTATAAAATCAGTATTTCTTTAAGAATCACAAGCTATGCTCTGCTTAAGTAGTTGGAGAAAGGGTGATAATAAACATCTGATTTAAGCACCCTGGTAATATTAGTGTGAAAGCATGACCTCAGTCATGCAACCACTCAGGAGAATGAGCTTAAGTGGGTAGGAGTTTGTGCTGTTGAAGGATCAGACAAATAAAGAATCTATGCTCAGAGCTGTTTACTGTATAAAGGTAGCTTTCTCGGGTGCTTGTTAATTGGGAGGGATAGGGTAATAGGAAATGGGCACAGCAATTTATAAGATTTTGCTGTTATGTTTTCAGTTTTTAAAGAATTTAATTGGGGTGAATGTGTGAAAGATTATGTGTGTATATATGTATTTTCAAAAATTCCTATCAGAGCTTTATGTGGACTATTTCAATACTACTGGGAAATCTTTCACTTATGTCAGGAAAAAATGTACCAAATAAATCATCCCCAAACATGATTGAAATTTCAAGCAGTGTTTTTGTAACATTTATACAGGACTTCCATGCTACTGACACAAACTGGAGAAAATTTAATGGATTCAGGCAAATGTTTATTTATTTTCTTTGCTTGGTCAGTGAAGATTTAATTTTATGCACTATGTAATATATTTTTATTAAGATGATAATAGCCCTAGTGAAAGGCAACTTCCATTTTCTTACTTCTTCCCTTTATTATTTAGTATTTTATTACTATTATTGCAAGTCAATTTTCTGAACATATCTAGGTAGATAGGTTTAACTAAGATTAAATTCAGATATTTGGTTCATATAAATCATTGCTTTTTTGATGGCACTATTCAGGTTCTCAATGCAGCAAGGAATTTAGGCCAGTGCTTCTCAAATTTCAATATGCATATAGATTACCTGAGGAACTAGTTAAATTGCAGATGTTGATTCAGTAGGTCTGGAGTGTGTCTGACATTCCGCATATCTAATAAGCTCCCATGTGATGCATTCTGTGAACCACAGTTTAAGTAGTTAGGATTTAGACCTTAGCGAATATGACAAAATTCATTTTTGGATCCAGTCTGAATGTTTGTACAGTCTTTGCTTATTGTAATGAGAGGTGCCAGATTTAAACCTAAACTATGTCTAACTTTATAAAATGTGTAATGCAAATGTATTATGACTTGTAAGAGATGTAGAAATATGACAAGGTAAGAAACTTATTATTCTTATATTGATGAAAACCAAACTTATTTGCAATGCCAGTCATTTACAACACAATTCATTACATACACTGCAGAATCTTAATTTAACAGAATCTAGATAATAAACCATACATTTTATCCAGTGAAGTAGAAATCAATGTAATGTAAAATAGTTTTGAAAACAATCTGCGGAACTGTATTTTTTTTTCAATTTAGGAAATAACATCAAGATTTGTAATGAATCAGCTAGCAGAAAATAACCCTTTCATAATGGATGGCATAGAACGGTACCCACAAGTCAGGAGCATGATCTCTCAGGGAAAAACATGTGCAATATGTGGGCAGCACTTTATAACCGTATGGCTGGAATGTGTTCGATTTGTTTCTCCACCAAAGGTAAATGATGCTTTTTGTGCGAATATGACCATAATACCTATTCCTATCCTTTTTCTTATCTAAATCAGTCAATACTAACTAGATTTGTACCTATGATTGGCTTATAGTATAGTATGCTGTAAATTATGGATCGACAAATTTGGATAAGTATCTGTAATAATCATCATCACCCATTCTATTTACATTCATAGATGTCTAAATTTATCAGAATACATGCATTCTAGCAACATCATGAAAGTTGAAAGTTTTTAATCAGGAAATCCCTTTTGTTCATCAATATTAATAATAAAACCAGAACTATATTCTTCTCAGAAGAAGAATTGGTCAATAGTCTGTTGTGGAATTCTTGGTGTAGAAAAGGTGAATGTGCTGGCTAGTTTATATCATGATGGTGTTCTAGAACACTGAATATGCATGAATGTGCACCTGCAACATTATGTCACTCAGGAGTTGTGAATCCCAGGACAGTTCACATAGCCCATAAGGCATGTTCTAGACCAGAGCTCAGCAAACTCCTTTTTCTGTAAGTGGCCAGATAGTAAATATTTTAGGCTTTGTAGACAGTGTGATCTGTGTGACTACTACTTGACTCTCCTTTGTAGCATGAATGTAGCTCTTTACATATTACATATTATAATATGTAAATAAGTGTAGTTGTGTTCTAATAAAACTTTACTTGTGAACTTAAATTTCATATAATGTTAACATGTCATGAAATATTATTTTATTTTGATTTCTTTTTCAACCATTCAAAAATGTGAAAACCTTTCTTAGCTTACAAGTCTTATGAAAACAGGAGGTGGGCCAAATTTGGCCCAGGGACCATAGTTTTCTCACACCTGTTCTAGACTATCCAACATTTGCTTTTAATACCAGAATTCCTTTCTACTCTTGGTGAGTCCTTGGCCTTCCTTCGGCTAGCAGAGTATAATATTGGGGGATAATTTTAAATAAATTAATGAAAACAGCTGCAGTTTCTACCATTCTGAAAATTATCATCTAGTGAAGGAGACAAACAAATAAGTAAACACAAATGTAACATGAATTGTGACTAACATGACATAAAAGAATGGTATATTAGTTTGCTAGGGCTGACATAACAAAGTACTACCAACTAGGTGACTTAAAATAAGAGAAATTTAGGCTGGCTCTGGTGGCTCATGCCTGTAATCCCAGCACTTTGGGAGGCCGAGGGGGGTGGATCACCTGAGGTCAGGAGTTTGAGACCAGCCTGGCCAGTATGGTAAAATCCCATCTCTACTAAACATACAAAAATTAGCTGGGTGTGCTGGTGGGCACCTGAATCCCAGCTTCTCAGTAGACTGAGACAGGAGAATCACTTGAACCTGGGAGGCAGCAGTTGTAATGAACCAGTGTTGTGCCACTGCCCTCCAACCTGGGCAACAGAGCAAGACTCTGTCTAAAAAAAAGAGAAATTTATTAAATTTATTGTCTCACAGTTGTAGAGGCTAGAAGTTTAAAATAAGGTATTATTTAATTTGATCATCTTGGCAGAAACACAATTCAGCCTATAACCAATGGGTTTTACAAGGAAGAGTATCAGGGAAGCCTCTCTTTAAATCTGGGATAAGGGAAGTCCTCACGGAGGAAAGGATATTTTAAATGACACCTAAAGGAAAAGAAGGTCAGGTAGAATTGTGGAAGAGTGTTTCCAGGAAACTGTTCCAGTGGGAACAGTGTGTATTAATGGGAAATCACTTTTTGATTTGAGGAACTGAAAAATGGTTCAGTGTGATTAGAAAGTATTAATCGACTAGGAGTTGAGATAGGCGGGAATTAGATCACAAAATATCATGTAGTTTACATTAGGAATTTGGCTTCTATTCAATGTGTGATGAGACATATTTGAGGAATTTTAAGTAAAAGAGTGGTGTGTCCTAATTTACATTTTGAAAAGATAACATTTGCATAGAGAATGAATTAGAGGGCAAGGAAGTGAGATTAGGCAGTGGGCTATTTATACTAGACCAGCTGAGAGATAATGATCATAGTGGCAGTGGAGGGAAATTGAGGGATTGGAGATGTATCTTGGAGAAAGAAGTGATAAGACTTAGGTTTCCAGGCTTTTTTGGCCTACAGAACTGTGTGAAGCAGATTTTTAAAAATTAATTAATTAATTAATTAATTATTTAACTAAAATAGGAAAGACTAAGGGAGAAGTAGGTTCGTTGGGGAGAGATAGAAGTTCTGTTTTTGCACATGGGTAAGTATGAGACTCCTGCAAAATTTGGGAGCCTGAGCAACCCAGAAGCCATAGACTCCTATCTAGTCTGTTAGGCATACTGAGAAGTCTAGGACTCATTGTTAGCTGTGAGTGTGTGTGCCCACGGATGGGAAGATTTTGGTAGGGAACTAGCTATATGACCTCTAATATCATCTCTATCTCTAAAGAGTTTGATTCTAAGTCCTGTTGTTTGAGTGATTTAGGGTATCATTATACTCCATTAGTCTTTGTGCCAATAAAGGATCTGAGTTGTGAATATGCTTATACCTATCTTTTTTTTTTGTATCTTTTTTTTTTGTTTTTCTGAGACAGAATCTGGCTCTGTCACCCAGCCTAGAGTGGTGGTGATCTTGATTCACTGCAACCTCCATCTCCTGTGTTCAAGCCATACTCCTGCCTCGGCCTCTTGAGTAGCTGGGATTACAGGTGGCCACCACCACACCTGTTTTTTTTTTTTTTTTTTTTTTTTTTTTTATAGTAGAGATGGGCTTTTACCATGTTGACCAAGCTTGTGTCGAACTCCTGATCTCAGGTGATCTGCCTGCCTTGGCCTCCCAAAGTGCTGGGATTACAAGCGTAAGCCACTGTGCCCGGCCTCAGTGTATCTTATCACCAACCACTCACAAAATTTACCAAAGAATCTTTTAAAGATTCTACTAGACCTACAAAATCAGAGTTTGTAGCCTTAGGATCCTGAGCATCCACATTTTTATGAAGATTTCTAGTTGATTTTCATGTATAGTCAGGGCTGGGAACTGTCCCTGTTTAGGGCTGTCCGAGTACCACAGGGCAATGGCTGTGTCTTACACACCTTAGTAAGCAAGGCCTACTTGGTTTCTTACACATAACAAAAAGTTGAATATAGAAAAAGTTGAATGAATATTCACTGGTTGAATATATGAATTAATGAATTGTTAGTGACAAAGGTGTAATATAGCTAATACTGAAAAAAGAAAAGGAGGTGTTGGTGAAGGGGTAAATCCACTGTGGAGTACTGAAAGATGACAAACATCTTAATATGGCCTCTATGCTGGGGAGAATTCTTACTATGGCTGCCTTCAGGCACACTCTAGAGTTTGCTCTGTTAGTCTGCTTCTTAGACTCTATGCTGAAAGTCTTTTATTTTACTCCGCTGTAAGCTGAACAAAGGCTTCTGCATACAAGTATGCCATGTCCCCAAGAATCTCCAGAGCCTGGATTAGGCCTTTCACCTTTCACAGCCCATAGCTTCCCCAGGGCCAATCTATGAGCGCGTGTAAATGCTGATAATGTATTCTTACTAGCATTGTTAGTTGTTTCGTAAGTTTACATTTCTAACTCCTGGATGAGATCATCACTACTTATGTTCAGAGATACATTATCTTTCTCAAAACTGTAATTGTGAAACTTCCTTTCATGAACTTCACTATATGTGTTGTTCATGATGAGGTTCAACAAGGACAACTTTTTTCCCACCAACTTTTTAGTTTGAGACATTGGAAAACAACACATAACTTGAATGAATAATACAACGAACATTTGTATACACTTTACCTAGAGTTGCCGATTTTAAATGTTTTTTTCCATTGGCCTTGTCTCTTACTATTTTTTGCCCTTAAGGCTGCATCTTGTCCAAAACAAATTTAAGATTGAAAGAAGCCAAGAATGTAGCCTACCTAGAAAGATTGTATTATTACTTTCTAGGGCAAAAAATAAAAGAACAGATTCTAATTATCAAAAATACGAATGAATAAATGAATGAATGGATAAATAAATCTATCCTTCATACCAAGTAGAGAGCTTTTATCAAGAGTTACAATGAATAATACAATATTTATGGGCCAGAAAATATGTAGGTTATTTTAGCTATACTAACCCATGCTTAGGACATGGAGGCTCACATTACTGGCCTGTTTACTTTCCAAGAAGCAAAGTACAGATTTTACAACAGCCACTTTACGTAGTTCATTTATAATCCTGTAGAATGAAATCCACAAACAGTCATCGGAGTTCACATCACCTGATGTCAGGTATTTACACATCACCTGATGCCAGGTATTCACATCACCTGATGTCAGGTATTTACTCTGAACTAGCTCTGCGGATCCTGATAGACAGCCTGATAGACAGTATCCACAGAGCTAGTCCAGAGTAAAAGATCTAAGTCAGCTATGGTTGTGGTGTGGAGCTACTACGATTTTTCTCACAATGTCCTTTACCAGAGTTTTTGACACTGCCAAGTACTGTAAAATGTTGCATGTGAATTGGGAGACTAAAAGGAAGGCTGGAAGTGTTTTCCTCTTGATCCAGTATGTACAAATTATGTTTGTACTAGACATATTTATGTGTGCTTAAGACAAAGAAATAAAAGCGGAAGAATCTAATCAGAGAAATCATTCTCAACTTAGTTACATGTATATTGGGCCTTAGTGTAGTGGTTGCCTATAAAAGTTCTCTATGAATAAGAAACAGTGATTTAAGTTGTTCAGTTTTTCAATACCTCAATGCTCTTGCTATGGAAATGTCTTTGTCAAAGTTGAGTTGGTGTTTACAGCAGAAAGTTTTGAAGTCTTCATGGCATTTAGCAAAATTTGTAGTAATCGATTTACTTGGTGTTGGTGTCTGTCTCTACCATTGAGTACTAAGCTCAAGGAATTCAAGAACCATTTTGGTTTTGTTCATCATTATAGAGAGAGAGCTTGGGACAATACCTGATAAATATTTTATTTCTACAGGATGATAAATCAGATCTAGATTTGAATACCAGCTCCTCCTTTAATTAGTTTGTCAACATATTACACCTCTATGTATCATAAGAAAAATCTGGCAAAGGTGCTGCTAAGGAGGGCTAATGTTAAGATTTTTAAAAGCCCAGAATCTAGAACTAACCAGGTAGGCAAAAAGAACATTAAAATAGTGGTTGAGCAGGAATTTGAAACTTAAAACCATCTGGACCTTAAATACAAAGAGAAAAGAGAGCTCATCGGTGGGAAAATGAGGATAGAAATGTATGTTGGTCCTCAAGATGGGAGTAAATATGTAATCTTGATCACATATGTAGCTATCTGTGAATCATTCACATTATCATCTGGAATGGATTGTTATATTCAAGAGACATTTAATGAGTACAGCATGTCAGATTACTTGGAAACAGTTTTCAAAACATCCTGCTTTCCACTGGCGATGTTCTGAACACCTTGGACAAGTTGCCATGTTTAATTGTGCTCTGACAGATTCCTCTCAAAACCATCTGATGTGCTGCTACTCTTATTTCATATCTCTCTTTCAGAAACTACAACCTAATACAAGCAACAGCAGCCAGAATTTATTGGTACTGAGTGTGCGTCTGGTGCTCTGCTAAATATGTCACATGGAATACCTCAATTAATGTCCAAAATAACCCCATGACACCTATAAGAAATCCCAGGAAATGAGAAATCAAGTAATTTTGCCAATTTCAGAAAGCTGCCAAGTAGAGGATATGGGCAGGGAACTCATACATGTTATTCCTGATCCTTAACCAGAAGATCTAGGCTATGTTTCCTATGCCTTTCCAACCTAGTTATTCCCCATTTACTTCAGCTGAACTTAAGACATTTATGTTAAAGATCCTTCTTCTGTCATCATTTATTTCTCCACTGAAACTTTTAAATTTTTTTCTAACTATGTGTTAGGCTATTTGCCAGGGCTGGGAATACAGAACCCTGACCCATGAGAAACTCACATGTTCCCAGGAGAAGTGGGATAATAAGGACTGGAATCTGACAAGTTAGGTTTGATGTCCAGCCCTACCACTTGCCACCTGTGTCCTCTTACTTGCCTCTTCAAGGCTAAGCTTCCTCATCTGTCAAATGGCAATAGTAATAATACCCATCCCACAGAAATGTGGTTAGGGATCATGAGGTAATGCATAAACAGTGCTTAGTACAGTGGGTGCAGTGGGTGCTCAACGGAGGTAGCATATAGTAGGTGCTTAATAAGTATAATTTTTTATGTGTGTGTGTGTGTGTGTGCGCATGTGTGTTTTGTAAACCAAGGCTTTCAAACAAGAAAGAGAGAATGATTGCATTTTTGTGATAAGTAGATGTGAAGCTGCACAGGATGCTGTGAGAAGAAGGCATCTCCAGTAAATGGGATTGTCCCTGGTTTAACCTTGGTGCCTACCACAGTGATTGTGTTTGGAGAATCCATAATAAATGTTAAGTTATTTTAAGAGGCATTTCTTAGAAATGTGCTTTGAAGGCTAGGGAGGCATTTAGAATAGATAAAGAACTAGTGGATAGGCATTTCAGGCTAGGCCATTGCCTGTGCAGAGGTAATATTGTGCAAATATAAATTGCACAATGAGTACAGGGAAGTCACGGAAGGTGAGGTATGAGAGATGAAGTTGGAGAGAACAGCAGTGTGAGGTTACAATGACTCTTGTGTGTGAAGTTTGAGCTTAATTTCAAAAGCTAGTGTATAAGTTGCTGGGGCTGCATAACAAAGTATCACAGACTGGGTGGCTTACACAACAGGAATTGATTTATTAACAATTCTGGAAGCTAGAAGTCTGAGAGCAAGGTGCCAGAAGGGGTTGGCTTCTCCTGCAGCCTCTCTTTTTGCCTTCTACATGGCTGGTTCCTTCCTGTGTCTTCACATAGTCTTCCTTTGATACATATCTGTGTCCAAATTTCCTCTTCTCATAAGGAAGTCAGTCATATTGGATTAGAGCTCTCTTTACTTGACTTCATTTTAACCTAAGTACCACTTTAAAGACCCTATCTCCAAATACAGTGACATTCGGAGACACTGAGGTTTAAGATATATGGATTTTTGGGTGACGCAGTTTAGCCCGTGATAACTACTTAGAGTTGTTGAAGTAGGGGTTAGCAAAATGACATTTTTGCTTGACAAAGAGAGGTTAGACCTGGTGGTGTGGATTTAAAGATTGTTTATATAAGTGTGACACTTGAAGCTCTGGGAATGAAGATTACCCAAGGAGATCTACCCAGTAGGGTGAGAAGACCAGAAGGACAGAACCTTGGAGGACAATATTATTAAAAGGTGGCAAAAGCAGGAGTCAGCAAATGAGAATGAAAAGAAACAATCAGGGGCAGAAAGGCAAAACAGGGAGAGTGGCACGAATTCTTCAGCCATAAAACACAGATGCGCAATAAACAGGGCTTTCTTGCTTTTTCTTCTGCTGAACATAGCTTTTATTTGGGCCCCCATTCTACTGGAAAATTTACCTAGTTAATTTAAGGCTTATGTGGTAATTTTAGGATTTCCTAACTCATTTCAGGTTTTATCTTGATCACTTAGAATTTCCTTCCCCTCCGTTCTCCCTATATTATCTAATTCTTGGAGTTTTTAAGTAGTGTCATGGTATTAGTCGGTAGGAGCCATATGTCCTGCCAATGTCCTGTTTCATGTTGGCATCCTCTGGGTGTATGATCTTCCTATCTAGATCGAAGCTCCATGGTGGTTTCTACTTCCCATTGGTCATGCTTCTTCTTCCATGTACCCTGTGTCTTCTTGTTCTGATGTTGAAGTCCCTTTTGTTTGCTGCTTCTCTTTCAACCACTTCTACACTATTCTCTAGGTGTAAGAAAATTTTGGCTGCTCTCTTACTCTATTATGGGCTCAAGAATGAGCTGACTACAGATGCCAAGTTGACAAATCCAGGGCTGAGGAGAAGAAATAGCACTGAAAAATTAAAAGAGGAAGGTGGTGTCCTTTGTGTCATTAAGTGGCAGGGCTGGAAGCAGGTTGCATTGGTAAGAAGCCTGATGGGGCCAGGCGTGGTGGCTCATGCCTGTAATCCCAGCACTTTGGGAGGCTGAGGTGGCTGGATCACCTGAGGTCAGGAATTCAAGACCAGCCTGGCCAACATGGTGAAACCTCATCTCTACTAAAAACACAAAAAATTTAGCCAGGCATGGTGGTGGGCACCTGTAATCCCATCTACTTGGGAGACTGAGGAGGTGGGAGAATCACTTGAACCCAGGAGGCAAGGTTGTAATGAGCCGAGATCATGCCATTGCACTTGCACTGCAGCCTGGGCAACAAGAGTGAAACTATGTCTAAAAAAAAAAAAAAAAAAAAAAAAAGCCTGGTAAGAATACAGAAGTGAAACCAGCAAGTCTTGACTAATCTCCAAGAAATGTAGCTGTAATAGGTAGGAGTGCTATAGAATATTCTTTGGAGGGTGAGGAAGGCTTGAAGAAAGATTTTGAAAATGGGAAGATATGTGCATGATTGTAGGCTGTGGAAAGAGCTAGTAAGGAGGATGTAATATTAGTCTGTCTTGTACACCAATTCAGGAAAAGTTTAATGCTGTGATTAGGTACTGCTACTTTAAAAAATTAATATAATTTTCAATAGAATGTTACTGCATGATGAGCCTTATCTATTCCATCATCTTAAGGGAATGAGTAAACCAAGAAGAGGAGATATGAAAGGTTTTAAACAACTAGAAGATGGGTAATGGTAGTGGTTTTCCACTTACAAAATGCTTTTTCCATATTTTTTTCTTTGAACATCTTTATTGAGTTCGTACTATATGCAAGGTACTGTGCTAAGCTTTCTGGATCCAAAGATGAGTAAGATGCAGTTCATGGCATTGAGGAAATCACAGACTATTAAAATGTAATGTTAGAAGCCTTATCATAAAGCATTATATACCCATGCTATGGAGTCGCAGACAGAACCAACAATTACTTTGGTGGAGGCTTAGAGGTAACTTTCCTCAGGGGATGACATTTAAGTAATAGAGTTTCTGGTCCTCATATTAACTTTATGACTTGGTTTTCATTGTCTTTATTCACAGTTGAGGTAACTAAGACTAAGCAAAGTTAAGTAATTTGTTCACAAATTTCAAATCTATCAAATAATAGAATTAGGACTTTAGCTTACCTGACACCTCCTAATACTACCTTCTGTCTCTTTTTCCTGCACGAGAACATGCACATTTTCATTTTGAATCATAAGAGAAAGTACAAATAAATTTATTGATTGATGATGATACCATTACTCCCAATAGCTACCTTTGTATGTTTGAAACACTGTCATGTGAAAGAGAGATGAAGCTTTTCTTCTGCTGACTTGCAGAGTAGAAAATAGAACCACTGGCCATTCAGGTCAGATAGATAGAACTTTCTTACAGGATTTTAAACACAGACATGCACACACAGAGACACACACAGACATACACACACACACACACACAGGTTAACATCAATCATCACTGAGGAAACAACAAACTTGGAAGCAAGAGTAGGAAAATAAGGAGAATTGATATCTATATAATTTCACTTTAAAAATTAAAAGAGAATACATTTTTATAAATTAAATATGACTGAGGGCATTATAAAAACATCAACATAATGGCATAAGAATATAGCATGAATTAAAGATATAATGGTTAAAAGAAAAACCCATTAGCTAGGATCTACACCCTTTGAATGTCCTAGCTAATGGCAGAAAATGTTCAAATATTGAAAAAAGACAATTTCAGATTGAAAAAGCACTTTGAGTGCCAAGCACAACAAACAAGAACAAATCCATACATAGACACATTTTGGTAAAACTATATACCACCAAAGTTTAACTATTAAGAGCTAAAGATGAAATGTTAAGAAAAGATAGATCACTTACAAAGAAGCAGCAATGAACTGACATCAGATTTCTCACTGACACTAATAGATGCCAGAAAAAACAATGGCATACTATTTTCAAGCACTAAGGGAAAATAACTCAAAACGTAGACTTACACATGTAGATATATTGATAGGCAGAAGGCATGGGAGTGTCAGAAAATCATAACAAGAAAAAACTTTTAAAGGAAAATAGTTTTGCTTTGTAAAAGCCATTGATTTTAGACAGTGCAGAGCCACGGGGGCCGCGGCCCAGAGTCAGAGTCGGAGTGGTGGTGACCAGCTGCAAGCATCCGCGTTGCGTCCTCCTGGGGAAGAGGAAAGGCTTGGTTGGAGCCAGCAGTTTCCAACTCCCTGGAGGTCATTTGGAGTTCGGTGAGACCTGGGAAGAATGTGCCCAAAGGGAAATCTGGGAAGAAGCAGCTTTTCACCTGAAAAATGTTCGCTTTGCCTCAGTTGTGAATTCTTTCATTGAGAAGGAGAATTACCATTACGTTACTGTATTAATGAAAGGAGAAGTGGATGTGACTCATGATTCAGAACCAAAGAATGTAGAACCTGAAAAAAATGAAAGTTGGGAGTGGGTTCCTTGGGAAGAATTTCCTCCTCTGGACCAGCTTTTCTGGGGACTGTGTTGTTTAAAAGAACAATGCTATGATCCATTTAAAGAAGATATACAAAGGAAATCATCTCTAGGTGGCCGAGAAGATTTCTTGGTTTTCTTTAAAAACACAAGAATAAGGTCTGGTTAGGGAATGAAAAATGTCTACATTTCAGAACAACTCCATTTTATCTAAAAAAGATCTTATGATTGCCAATTTATTTGCAATCTCTTAATGTATCCACCACCCTTTCAGCCCGTACTTGAGAAAATTTTTCTGAAATATGTCATTGAATTGTATTCCAGACACAGCATATATGATATATACTGATATTATGGGTAATCTGCTTTCCATATTTACCTATGATATTTACTGTACAGTTTGTCATTACTAGCTTGCATGGAGTAGGATGCAGTCGAATTTGCATTAGTGTTTCTGTTCAAATAGAGACCTGAATTCAAATATTGTAGTTTAGGTTCAAACACAGTATGCCTGTTGCAAAATTTACCAAATTTGTTGATTACCTCTTTTATTAAAGAAATGTTGGGGAGAGGGTAATAAATATATTGTGACAATCTTTGCAACTTACAGGGAATAGGACAGGTCATTAGGGTGTATTTCCCAGGTTTCCAATTGAGAACCTAAACCAAGAGAAATGAGACAAACCATCTAATGTCTGTATCCTCCTATTAACAGGCTGTGTGATGTTGAGTTTCTCACTTACTCTCTCTGAGGTCCAGGGTCCTTATACGTAAAATGAAGAGATTCGTCTAGAGCATTGGTTCTCAAAGTGTGGTCGGGGGTCCTCAAGAGCCTTTCAAGGGTATTCTAGGTCAAAGCTGTTTTTATAACATTTAGACATCATTTCATCATTTATAGTTTTTCCTTTTTTTTGTTTGAGAAGTAGTCTTGCTCTGTTGCAGTGACACGATCTCAGTTCATTGCAGCCTCCATCTCTTGGGTTCAAGCAATTCTCCTACCTCAGCTTCCTGAGTAGCTGGGATTACAGGCACCCACTACTACACCTGGCTAATTTTTGTATTTGTAGTGGAGACGGGGTTTCACCATGTTGGCCAGGCTGGTCTGGAACTCTGGAGCTCAAGTGATCTGCCCACCTCAGCCTCCCAAAATACTTACAGGTGTGAGCCACCACGCCTGGCCATCATTTATCTTTTTCACTCATTTTTTTCATGAGTGTGCAGAGGAGTTTTTGAGAGGCTATCTGGTGTGATATTGTAAAAGACTGAATGCAAAAGCAGATATGAGAATCCAGCTTTCGTCTGTCATCAGACATTGAAGAGATTTGGAAAAATGTAAAGCAGCAGTACTCTTCTCACTAATGATTTTTGTTGTTGGTGGTTAGAAAAATGGTTATTTTTTAGTGGGTTTTAATATGTGAAAAAAATAAAAATAGCTATTTGTCAAAAATGTTATTTATGTGTTTATACATAATGGGTTTTTGTTACTTGTAAATGATTAATAAAAATTTTAAGAAAAAAACATTGATTCTAGCCTTATAAAAATCATTAAACTAATAATATTTAGTAAGTATATGATAGTAAAAAAGTATATGACAATGGAATTAGAATAAATGTGTACAGCTGGTTAATCATGCTAAATAAATTTAAGGATGCTTAACATATTTAAAAATTGATAAAGAAAATTGAGATTTAAATATATATTACTAGATATTAGCAATTAAAAAAAATTAAATGCCATTTTTAAGTTTCATGTTTCCAGAGTTGAAACAAAGTGAAAACATGCACAGAATACTTGGGGATGATAATCAGATTAACCACACTGGTAAACAATTGCTTTTATATAGCTCTAGATTTTTATGTTAAGTAGACAGCAATTATACAAAAAAAAATAGTTTGCCTGGAAGCCTTTCTTTCTGTTAAAAATTTTTTAATTTGTTAATTATCTCTTCAGAAA
Source organism: Theropithecus gelada (assembly GCF_003255815.1). Classification (NCBI taxonomy): domain Eukaryota; kingdom Metazoa; phylum Chordata; class Mammalia; order Primates; family Cercopithecidae; genus Theropithecus; species Theropithecus gelada. The sequence continues at coordinate 93,608,908 of NC_037676.1, forward strand.
CTAAACTTAGAGACTGCTGACCTTTATAGCAAATGCTTTATCAGGAAGGGAGAACATATTTGATAATGCCAACGTCTGGTTGCCCCTGTTGTGCTTTACCCAATGTTCTGCTTCTTACGGGGTTTACACTCAAAGGAGGGAGACACTGGATGATAAATGGGTCTTTATTCTCAACATAAAACACAGAACAACCAAATATCAAATTATAATTGCTTCTATTCAGGTGAATGTAAAATTATGTCATGCTTGCTTTATGAAATAATGAGATGAGGATTGGAAAATAGTCAAACAATTTTATTCAGTCTCAAATATCAACCTTGATCATAATTTCTCCAGATGCCTTTGTCTTTTTCTAAATGCTATAGTTCTGCCATCAAAGTTGAGTTAGTCCTTAGCAATTACAAAATGATCAATAATTTAAAGGTAGTTGATATTTCAATATTAGCTACTAATGATATAAATCTTTGAAATAGCAACAAAAAATTATCCTTTTTAGTTAGTACTAACTTTGCCTGTATTTGAACAATGACTTAGACGTAACCTAAATAGTCTCATAAAATTCTTTCCAGACACTTGAGTGATCCTGTACCCAAGACATGCATTTAATAGTTTTCATTTCTTATAGTCTCGTTAGTTGAACTTAACATTTCCCCAGATTCCTTTAAAGTTGAATAATTTAGGGAGGGAATGGTTTGGAACATGAACTCTCAACCCTGTGTTAAATGATGTAATGTAATTAAAACTACCCTCAAAAGAGATTAGACTGAGTAGGTCTCCCTATACATGAGCAAAAAACGTTCATCTACTTTATGAAAATAAATGAAAATTTGTAACTTTAATTCCTTTTTTATGACAAGCTGCCAGTAATGAAACATAGGATTACATTTAATAATTTTACTCATTACTTACAAAGTAAAATCCTACTTTGCAGTAAAAGGTTATTACTGTTAAGATACCACTGACATTCATTTATGAAACTGATCATTTCAACCAGTCAGCTGTGAAAATGAATGTAGGTTTTAAAACATTTATGCCATGGTTGGTCAAGTTAACATACATTAGGTACTAAGAGGATCAAAAAGCATTACATTTCTAATTCTAAACAGCCATGAAAGTCATAAGTATTTATTGTTTAGAAAAATTAAAATGGATATATATTTCTTATTGTTTTATTCCAAAAATAGCAAAATAATTAGAGCATAAATGAGCTCATACACTGTGTCTTGATTACTTTTGCTCCTATGAGAACTCCTCGAATACTCTTACCCTTTCAGAGAACTCTCTCTTTTGTTCTTAAACTGCTGGATAGAGTCACAGTAGTATTCTGTATCTACAATTTTCTTTCTTCTAAATAATCTTAAATTGTATTCAGCTTTAGTTTAGTTTTCTGAAGCTGTATATCATCAAAATGTTGAACATTCCTTGTGAAATTCAGAGGATATTGATTATGCAGAGGGTGCTGTGGGAGAGCAGGACCACTGTGTCGGGGAGGGAATGCTGCTTAGCTGGCTGGCTGGCTGGAACACGACGGGATTTTCTTTGTGGTTTCTGTTCTTATCACAGTCCAAATGGCCCTGAGGGTGGAATGACCATATAATGTATCATCTAAGCCAAGATGCTTTTGAGAGTAAAAGTGGATTTTATTAGTAGCTAGAAAAACAACAGGAAACAGGACTGTCCTTGGCAAATCCCAATGTATGGCTACCCTTGCTAAATGGAGTAGTTAACTTCAGAGCAGTGCTCATGTCACTTATCACCGTGGCATGGCAGTGACAAATTATATTTAGTCATTCCATAAATTTTTGAGGGCCTGCTTTAAACAGGGAACTGAATGCTAAGTACAATGCAAATAAGTAGGGGACCTAGTCTGTCCCAAATGGTTTAAAATCTGAATTTAAATGCTAAAGATGTAAAAGATATTAGCAATAAAATCTAGATGTTAAATGAGTGATAGAGACCAATTACTTTAGGATTCAAAGCGGAAGATGAGATCACTGTAGGTTGTCTGGTCTGGGAAGAGCCCAGAAAGACGCTGGGACTTGTATATAGCCTTGAAATAGGTGGAATTCAGATACATGGAGAAGACAGCAAAGAGGACATTTTAGGAGAAGAGAATGGTAGGGAGGAGAATAAATCATGTTCATAGGGCAGTGAATCAGTTTGGTTGGTTTGTGGATAGGAGTGGCCGGAGGAGACATTATTAAAAAATTGAGGTCACATGCCATGAACCTATCAAAGGATTAGACTAAGTAAGGGGTTTAAACTTGATCTTGATTGAAAATGAAACCCTACTGAACATGTGGGGGAAAGCTGGTGATAAAGGTGTGTTTTAGAAAGAGTCACTTGGCAATAGTGTGCTGGCTTAATTGAAGTTTGAAGAGAAGAGAAGCTGAAGATAAGAGGCCAGTTAGAGTGGTTGCCTACTGTGGGTGTAAGGTGTGATGGTGGAAATGCAAGGAAGGAAAGTATCATAAGGAAGGAAGGACAATGTAAATCGTTGATTGATTGAGCATGGGAAACCTCTGAGGGGTATGAAGGAGAAAGAGGAGTCCAGAAGGGAGCTGGTTTGGAAGGCAAGACCCCAAGTTTTATCTTAGACATGTTGAGTTTCAAGTGATGCCTGGATAATTCAAGTGAATATGTTTAACCCTTAGTTGGAGACAGATTGGCATAGAAAAGAAATGTACTTCTTCAGTATGTTATTTGAAAACATGTGCACTTTCCAACAACTATTCGTTCTTCTAAACCATTCTGTAGTTGCTATTAAACTATAATAGAAATCCTCATTAATGAAAAAGCCTGGGAATCATACAATGACTAACACTAATCTATAATTTAGTGAACTTAGATTCTAATCTTGTCTCTACGTTGAAATATGAGGCCTAAGGTAAACCATCTACCTTCTTACTATATCAGGACTAATTTCCTTACTTGGACAATGAAGGGGTTAGACCAGTCTCTTCCAGCATGAAAATGTCTTGATTCCATAAGCAGGGAGGGCTGCCATTGTTATGCTTTTCAGGTCCTGCTAATTTGGAACATGATAACAGTATTAGTTTTCCATTGAAGCTGTTAACAAATTCCCCAAAACTTGGTGACTTGGCAGAAATGTATATATATATTTTTTACAGTCAAGTAGATCAGAAATTAAACATGGGTCTCACTGGGCAAAAATCAAGATTTTGCAGACTGGGTTTCCATCTGGAGGCTCCTGGGGAGAACCATTTTCTGGCCCTTGACAGCTTCTAGAGGCCCCCCATATCCCTTGGCTCATGGTTCCTTTCTTCCATCTTCAAAGTCAGTATTGGCAGATCTGGGCCTTCTCATATCACCTCACTTGGACCTTCTCTTCTGTCTCTGTCTTCCACTTTAACAACTCTTGTGATTACATGGGGCCCACCTGGATAGTCCAGGATAAATTTCTTACCTCAAGGTCCTTAATTTAACCCAACCTGCAATGTCCCTATTGCTATGTGAGATGACATGCATATTCATGGATTTTAGGAATTAGGATGTGGACATCTTTGGAGGGGACATTATTTTGCCTACCGAGATACCTTTTCCTGAGAAAACAGGAAACCATGTTATGCTATTTTTCTATTCCTTGTGCTTCATGTAATATTGAAATCTTATCCAAACTTTTTACTGTGCCATATAAATATATATTGCAATAATTTTTAATTTCTCAAAGTTTAAAATATGGCAGTGATGGTTACCAATTACATTGAATGATTTTAAAAAATTTCTCAATTCTACCACTCAACAAACATAAAACTTAGCAAAGAGTGATATTTGAATTTAAAGTGGAAAACTACTTTTTAAAAAATATGTAGAGAATATAATCATGTGTTTGTTTGCTTTAGAAAATAATGCAAATATTAATGAGTGAAAAAGTAAACTGTATTATAGCATTTCACTTTTTGAAGCTTTTTGCTAGAATGATATTTTTTTCAAAATAAAAGCATATATAATCACAGACCAACTCCTTTTCCTATTCACTGACCTTGACTTGACAGAAAGGATATTTCATTGAGTGTTTTGATTTCTATCTATAAACAATGACAAAAGCAGTATTTGTCTTTGACAAAATCATGAGTTTTTGTTAATTGAGGTTTGTGAAGAGAGGTCTTCTATAACAGGGAGTGTCTTTATTCCTTTGTAACATGCTCATTTCAAATGGACATATGTCGTACCAGTAGATACAGTTGCAATGATGCCACAAATAGAAATACAAATTTAAAAGGGCAGCAAGTGGTAAGGTGGTACGAGAATTTCATGTCATGCAAACATTACTAGAGATTATTAATCTAGATGGAAAAGTATAATACCGAGGAATTATGCTGAGTTGTTTTTCTCAGTTAAGTTTCTAGAAAACAATTCATAGCCCTGAAAAATATTGTATAAGAAATAGAAATTATTAAGTTAGAGAATAATCAACTTCAAAGTTTCATGTTCACTATACAACTAACAATGGGCCTTTCATTAAAAATCTCAATCTAATCTAAAATATCAATCTCAATCTAAAAATCTCACCAAAATATTCATTTTATTCTAATTAACTAAACAATGTTTCCCCCAAGAAGGGGAAAGAGGGACACAGACACTTTGCATTCCTGCTTGCAATAAGAGCCAACCTAAACTCTGCCCATGCAATGTCTTAATGACACGAGGGAAATGGCTAAAACCACACTGGAAATAGAAAATGCCTTTAATACTTTCTATTATAAACTTTTCACCTCATGAAGAAACTGGACAAAGCAAATCAGATGTCTAACTTGTTTCCTTAGTTTATATTTGTTTCTTTCTCCAACTTCCTCCTGTTGGTTCCTGGCTCTATTTTTTGTTCGGGTTTCTTAAATAGGAGCTGAGGAAAATGTATGTAGCACAGTTTATTTTCCATAGTTCTTTAATTCTGGCTGAGATATGTTACAGAAGTAGGCAGGATGAACTGGTTGGGTGAGATGGTTGTCTAGTATATGGAAAAGGAAAAGATCATATTTAGTCTCTGTCTTTTGTCATTTGTTCTCCAACCACAATTTCATCACTTAATCATTATCATTATAATCTAGTTAGGGAATCAATATTATATCTTATAGAGTAGATTTGAAATATTATATGTGTCTGTCATTCAAAAATACTTATGAAATCTTTTTACTTCTTGACTAATGTATTGTTGATATTCCGTGATTTAACATTTTATGGCCTATTTATAGTTTATACTGTATTGTTTCTCCAATACAATGTGCACATTCTCGAATTTATGCTCTCATAGTTCACCCTTCCTGAAATGTCCTTTTGGTTTCTCCCCAGGCAGATACATTCTAGTCAACTTTCAAAACCCAGCTCACCTTTTTCTTATATTGTGAAATCTTGCTTAATATGCAGCCTATGGTATCTCCTTTCTCTGCATTCATGTAGAACCTATCTTTGGACTGAGCCATATGTTTCTATTTGTGTGTGTGTGTGTGTGTATGATTATTGTCTTTCCAACTAGATGCTAAGATTCCAACTAGATGCTAAGAGGCAGGGATTGTTTGCGTATATCTTTGTAGCCTGACACTTTGCCTAATGTTGTGCAGATTTTAGGTAGATTATAATTTGTCAGGACTCTTGGTTGCAAGTTAAAGAAACCCAACTCATACACCAACTTAAGCAGTGAACAAGGTCCAGGGATGAATCTAGTTGAAGATTTTGTCATGTCTAAATTAGTTTTCCAAATTTATCAATGGGAATCTGTCCTTTATTTATTATCTCTGCATTCCTTTGTTTTGGCTTTGTTTTCCAGTAGCAGCTGCCTAAATTGTGTCTTTTGGGAGTAAAGGGAGAGCTTCCTTCTCTCAATAGATGCAGAGAAAGTCCTGGGGCTGATGTTCATTGGCTTCCTTGGACTGTCTTGCATTATGTGCTTACCCGAGAATAATCACCATTGTCAGAGGGAAGCAATTGAGTCATTGCCTGGGCCTGAGTTGCTTGGTCATATACTGAGCCAGGGAGTGAGAAAAGTTGCTCTCTCACTCCCCCAGCATATACACTGAGATTGGAGGAGTGGTAGTTGCCCAAAGGAAAAACAGGACTTTTGTGCCAGTACAATGGGAAATGGATCCCAGACAGGAAAAACCAAGACATCCACTGAGGAGTTCAGTACCTGTTTGCTGATTGATGAATTAATATCTTTGTAGGAAAGAAGTCAGGTTTGTACCTGCACGTTATGCACATGTACCCTACAACTTAAAGTATAATAATAATAAATAAATTAAAAAAAAAAAAAAGAAGTCAGGTTTGTAGATATTCTGTACCATTTTTCACCTTCATCCAAAATATTTTACAGTTAGGATAGTGCTGTGTATCCTCTAAGTGCTTCACAGCCACTGTTGGAGATGGGTGTGAAGGGGATATGACTTATGACTTTGGCTCCCTGCTGATATATCACCAGGGTTAAAAGGCTGTTACTGTCTCAAGGGTGGATTAATAACTGTGCTTACCTGTTTGAACCTTTCAATAGGATCTAAGAGTTCTTTTGTGGAAGAGTGAACAGAACAGCCATCAAATTTCTCATTGTGGGTTGTGATGGTATTGGCCAAATGGTTTCATGGTAAAACTAAGTAGCATTATCAACCAATTAAATATTTCCTAGTTACCAGTTGTGGGAGTCTTTTGGATTCTCTCACTGAGAGCTGTGTTGATTTCGGAAGATGATTATAAAACATAGAAATGGTAAGCTTTTGAGGTTACCATTATTTCAAACATAAATGGTCAATATATGTACACTAAATTGGCTAACAGGGTTTTGACTGCTTATTTTGTACACTAAGAAGTAAGATTAGAAATATTTGAAGTACAAAAATTTAATTCATGTATTAGGCAACTTGCTTGAGACCTAGCCAGTGAAGATCTTAATGAATAATGCAGACAGTGAACAAGGAATTTTAGGAAGATTAATTTCCATGGGAACTACATGCTGGGCAGGTAAAACCAAGATGCCCATTAGGAAGTTCAGTAAATATTTGCTGATTGATCAATTTAATACCCCTGAAGGACAAAAGTCAGGTTTGTATAGATTCTGTATCATTTTTTCACCTTCATTTCAAACACTTTATGGTTAGACTACATAATGACATGTTTGAATAAAAGCACACATGATCTTTCATCATTTGGATTTTGTTTAGCATTTGAGTATGACTTTCTTAGCTAGTTAAGTTTGCGTTTTTATGTGTGAGAAAAGAGCAAATCAAGCATAAATAGAATAGTGCGTCCTTTAGAAATCAATGTTCTGAAACCTCTGAGAAAGCAAATATTTATTTTAATGAAAAATATTTATTGAACACTGACTAAATTTTATTTTTAATCTTTACTTTTTAGGACTGGAAGATAAGCAAGAATCTGCAGCTGGTGCCTCTCCGAGTGTTAATTTGTTCTTACAAATGTTTTACTCAACGTGACCCTAACCTCTTTGGAATTGCTCAGGTTTAGAACAGGTGAGGTGCTCCTTCATAGCCTCACTCAACTTGCCCTGTCAGCTCTGCATACACAGATTATGCCCTACTTAGGATACTATGCTGTGCCTGTTCTCTTTGTCAACGTATTAAATAAAGGAAGAAAAATAATTCCATTATGATGTTCCCAATCTAAGCACTACAATCTGCCTTTAGCTTGCTTAGATTCTAGGTGTGCTTTTTTTGGCTTAAAAAAAGTAAAAAAAAAAAAATTGAAAAATAAAGATTTGTGTGGCAAGTGAGTTATTTTTTTCCTGCTATTTTATGACTACCACTCCTCTTTTTCTAGGTGAGTATTAAGAGACTTTGATGGGGAAAAGTATTTATTTTATGAATGTTTTGCAATTGAAAAGGAATCACTGTTTTGTGCTAGATAGTCATATTACATTTGTGTGATTTCATCTGAAGCACTAATATCTATTGATCTTCACACAAAAAATGAGTAGAGCCTGGAAACTTTGGTTTGGTAACCTGTAATATCACTTTGTGACTGTTTTTAATTTTTTTTCTCTTTTTAAAAAAATTTTACATGACAAACTGCCGAGGCAGTAGTGCAGAAATGAGAATTTTGCTCATTTTCTTTGAAGGACAACAGAAAAGTAGAAAAATAAGTTATGAAAATATGTGGTATGCTTTGCACAGACCAGTGGTTCTTGGAAGTGTGTTCTATTCAGCACCATCCACATCAGTTGAGAACGTGTTAGAAATACAAATTATCTGGCTCCATTCCAGAACCACTGAATTAGAAACTTGGGGAGTGTGGCCCAGCAATTGCTATTTTAACAAACCCTCCACGTGATCTCTTTGCATGCTCTAGTGTGAGAACCACAGGATAGACTTAGATAAAGCTGCTGCATGTTCAGAAAAGTGAGAAATGTCATTATAATTTTATATTTAAACCCCACCAGAAATCTATTTCTTCTTGTCACTACCTATGGTCCTTCTGGTGGAAAGCTGAGTGGAGTCTCTCATCTTCCAGGTAGTTATTATCAGGTTACCTTCCTAGCAAGGCCTTTTGTGAGTTTAATTCAGGTTCTTTATGCATCAGAGTTGCCTCTAGCATATCTAGCATAACTGAGAAATGAAATCAATGGAGCACAACAAAGAGATCCTCAAACCAGAGAGCAGAGTTCAGGCCCCACTGAGACAGAGGTAGGGCCTCAAGGTAACTTTCTAAAGGCTCCATAAACCAAGAATGCAGCTTAAACAAAAATAAAAAACCAAGTACAAATGAAAGACATAGGAGCTCATCAAAAATGCATTACAGGGGTAAAGTCTACATGCTTATTTTGAGGGAAAATTGCTCAGTAAATTGATTTTGATTAGGGAAATAATTTCTTATAACCTAAGCTGTTGAAAAAGTGTTTTTGTTTTTTTTCTTTATTTCTTCTAAAAAAAAAAAACCAAAACTGGGATACATATGCAGAACATGCAGGTTTGTTACATAGGTATATGTGTGCCATGGTGGTTTGCTGCCCCTATTGACCCATCCTCTAAGTTTCCTCCCCTCATCCTCTACCCTCAAACAGGTCCTGGTATATAATGTTCCCCTCTCTGTGTCCATGTGTTCTCAACGTTCAACTCCCACTTATGAGTGAGAACATGTGGTGTTTGGTTTTCTGTTCCTGTGTTAGTTTGTTGAGGATGATGGCTTCCAGCTTCATACAAGTGCCTACGAAGGACATGATCTCATTATTTTTTATGACTGCATAGTATTCCATGATGTATATCTACCACATTTTCTTTACCCAGTCTAGCATTGATGGGCATTTTGGTTGGTTCCATGTCTTTGCTATTGTAAATAGTGCTACAATAAACATACATGTGCATGTGTCTTTATAGTAGAATGATTTATAATCTTTTGGGTGTATACCCAGTAATGGGATTGCTGGGTCAAATGGTATTTCTGGTTCTAGATCCTTGAGGAATCGCCACACTGTCTTCCAGAAAGGTTCAACTAATTTACACTCCCAACAGTGGAACACTCACCAACAGTGTAAAAGCATTCCTATTTCTCCACAGCCTTACCAGCATCTATTGTTTCCTGACTTTTTAATAATCACCATTCTAAGTGGAGTGAGATGATATCATTGTAGTTTTGATTTGCATTTCTCTGATGATCAGTGATGTTGAGCTTTTCTTCATATGTTTGTTGTCCACATAAATGTCTTCTTTTGAGAAGCATCTGTTCATATCTTTTGCCCACTTTTTGATGGGGTTGTTGGTCTTTTTTTGAATTTGTTTAAGTTCCTTGTAAATTCTGGATATTATACCTTTGTCAGATGGGTCGATTGCAAAATATTTTGTTCCCATTCTGTAGGTTGCCTGTTCACTCTGATAATAGTTTCCTTTGCTATGCTTCTAGAAGCTCTTTAGTTTAATTAGATGCCATTTGTCAATTTTGCCTTTTGTTGCAATAGCTTATACCATTTTGTCATGAAGTCTTTGCCCATACCTGTGTCCTGAATGGTATGACCTAGGTTTTCTTCTAGGGTTTTTATGGTTTTAGGTCTTACATTAAGTCTTTAATCCATTTTGAGTTAATTTTTGTATAAGGTGTAAGGAAGTGGTCCAGTTTCAGTGTTCTGCATATGGCTAGCCAGTTTTCCCAGAACAATTTACTTGAATAGGAGATCTTGCCCCATTGCTTGTTTTTTTTCAGGTTTGTCGAAGATCAGATGGTTGTAGATGTGTGGCATTATTTCTGAGGTCTCTGTTCTGCTCCATTGGTCGGTCTGTCTGTTTTGGCACCAGTACGATGCTGTTTTGATTACTGTAGCCTTGTAGTATAGTTTGAAGTCAGGTAGCATGATGCCTGCAGCTTTGTTCTTTTTGCTTATGATTGTCTTGGCTGTACAGGGTCTTCTGTGATTCCATATGCAATTTAAAAGTTTTTTTTTTTTTAATTCTGTAAAGAATGTCAGTAGTAGTTTGATGGGAATAGCATCAAATCTATAAATTACTTTGGGCAGTGTGGCCATTTTCATGATATTGACTCTTCCTATTCCTGAGGATGGAATGTTTTTCCATTTGTTTGTGTCCTCTCTTAGTTCCTTGAGCAGTGGTTTGTAGTTCTCCTTGAAGAGGGCTTTCATGTCCCTTATAAATTGTATTCCAAGATATTTTATCTTCTTTGTAGCAATTGTGAATGGGAGTTCACTCATGATTTGGTTCTCTGCTTGTGTATTATTGGTGTATAGGGATGCTTGTGATTTTTGCACATTGATTTTGTACCCTGAGACTGCTGAAGTTGCTTATCAGTTCAAGAAGTTGGGCTGAGATGATGGGGTTTTCTAAATATAAAATCATGTCTTCTGCAAACAGAGACAATTTGACTTCCTCTCTTCCTATTTGAATACCCTTTATTTTTTTCTCTTGCCTGATTGCCCTAGCCAGAACTTCCAATACTATGTTGAATAAGAGGGGTGAGAGAAGGCATCCTTGTCTTGTACCAGTTTTCAAAGGGAATGCTTCCAGCTCTTGCCCATTCAATATGATATTTGCTGTGGGTTTGTCTTATTATTTTTAGATATGTTCCATCAATACCTAGTTTATTGAGAATTTTTAACATGAAGGGATGTTGAATTTTATCAAAGGTCTTTTCTGCATATATTGAGATAGTCATTTGTTTTTTGTCATTGGTTCTGTTTATGTGATGGATTACATTTATTGATTTGTATATGTTGAACCAGCCTTGCATCCCAGGGATGAAGCTGACTTGATTGTGGTGGATAAATTTTTTCATGTGCTACTGGACTGAGTTTGCTAGTATTTTACTGAGGATTTTCACATCAATGTTCATCAGTTTTCTTTTTTTGTTGTGTCTCTTCCTGGTTTTGGTATCAGGATGATGCTGGCTTCATAAAATGAGTGAGGAGTCCCTCCTTTTGAATTATTTGGAATAGTTTCAGAAGGAATGGTACCAGCTCCTCTTTGTATTTATGGTAGAATTCAGCTGTGAATCCATCTGGTCCTGGACTTTTTTTGCTTCAATTTCAGAACTTGTTATTGGTCTATTCAGGGATTCGACTTCTTTCTGGTTTAGTCTTAGTAGGGTGTATATGTCCAGGAATTTATCCATTTCTTCTAGATTTTCTAGTTTATTTGTGTAGAGGTGTTTATAGTATTCTCTGATGGTAGTTTGTATTTCTGTGGGGTCAGTGGTGATATCCCCTTTATCACATTTATTGTGTCTATTTGATTCTTCTCTCTGTTCTTTATTAGTCTAGCTAGCAGTCTATTTTTCTTTTTATTATTTTTTCAGAAAACCAGCTCCTGGATTCATTTATTTTTTGGAGGGTTTTTTGTGTCTCTAACTCCTTCAGTTCTTCTCTTAGCTTTTTCTTGTCTTATGCTAGCTTTTGGATTAGTTTGCTCTTGCTTCTCTAGCTCTTTTAATTGTGATGTTAGGATGCCGATTTGAGACCTTTCTAGCTTTCTGGTGTGGGCATTTAGTGTTATAAATTTCCCTCTTAACACTGCTTTAGCTGTGTCCCAGAGATTATGGTACATTGTCTCCTCATTCTCATTGGTTTCAAAGAACTGATGCGCTTCCCTTTGTAAGGTGCCCTGGACTTTCTCTCTGGCTGCCCTTAACAGTTTTTCCTTTGACCTTGGAGAATATGATGATTATGTGTCTTTGTGTTAATCTTCTCATGGAGTGTCTCAATGGTTTTCTCTGTATTTCCTGAATTTGTAAGTTGGCCTGTCTTGCTAGGTTGGGGAAGTTCTCCTGGATAATATTCTGAAGTGTGTTTCCCAACTTGTTTCCATTCTCCATCTCCTTCTGGTACTCCAATCAATCATACGTTCGGTCTTTTTAAGAAATCTCATACTTCTTGGAGGCTTTGTTCTGTTTTATTCTTTTTTCCCCCATTCTTGCCTGCATGTCTTATTTCAGTCAGGTGGTCTTCAAACTCTGATATCCTTTCTTCCGCTTGGTTGATTGGCTGTTGGTACTTGTGTATGCTTTAAGAAGTTCTCGTGCTGTGTTTTTTAGCTCCATCCGGTCCTTTATGTTGCTCTCTAAACTGGTTATTCTAGTTAGTAATTACACTAACCTTTTATGAAGGTTCTTAGCTTCTTTGCATTGGGTTAGAACATGCTTCTTTAGCTCATTGTTGTTTTTTATTACCTATCTTCTGAAGTCTACTTCTGTCAATTCATCCATCTGATCCTCCGTCTAGTTCTGTGGCCTTGATGGAGAGATGTTGCAATCATTTGAAGGAGAAGAGGCACTCTGGCCTTTTGGGTTTTCAGCATTTTTTCATTGATTCTCATCTTCATGAGTTTGTCTAGTTTCAATCTTTGAGGCTGCTGACTCTTGGATGGGGTTTTTGTGGTGGACTTGTTGTTGCTGATGATGATGATGCTGTTGTTGTCACTTTCTGCTTGTTTATTTTCTTTCAGTAGTCAGGACCCTCTTCTGTAGGGCTGCTGCAGTTGGCTGGGGGTTCACTTCAGGCCTTATTCATCTGATTCGCTCCCATGCCTCAAGGAGGCTGGAGAGCAGCAAAGATGGGTGCTTCCTCCTTCTTCTGGGACCTTTGACCTCGAGAGGCCCCAACCCTTGATGCCAGGAGAATTGCTCCTGTATAGGGTGTCTGACAAACCCTGTTGGAGGATCTCACCCAGTTAGTTGGCACGGGGCGCAGGACTAATTTAACAAAGCACTTTGTCCCTTGGTGGAGAAGGTGTGTTTTGCTGGGGGGAAATCCACTTGTCTAGGTTGTCCGGATTCCTCAGAACTACCAGGAGGAGAGGCTAAGTCTGCTGGTCCTTAGAGACTGCAGCCACCCCTCCCCTTAGGAGCTCAGGCCCAGGGAGATCCGAATTCTGTCCCTGAGCCTCTGGCAGGAGTTATTGGAGATCCTGCAGGGAAGCCCTACCCACTGAGGAAGCATGGGTCAGGGTTAGACCTGAAGAGGCACTCTGGCCATAGACTGACACAGCCAGTGTGTTGGGCTGTGGGACAAGAGTTGGGACCAAGCCATCCAGCCTCCCTGGCTCCAGCAGGGAGAAAGCGCAGCCTGGAGCTATAGAAATGGGGGCTGCCTTTCCCTTGCCTAGGGAGCTTAGCATGTTAGGCAGTTGTGAGTCCCAGTGCTGGCTGCTGCCCCTCCCACAGGGAACTCAAATGGCTTAGACAGCAGGCAGTGGCAGCAGATGCTGGTTGCTCCTCCTCCTGGGAGGAGATTCCAGCTGAGAGGCTATAAGAATCTGTGAGTTCCAGGGTTGGGACGCTAGGTCCCAGTGCATGGGTTTGCGAGTGGGATCTTCCAATCTGTGGATTGCACAGTTCCATGGAAAAAGCACAGTCTCCCCGGCTGAGTAGTGCACTCACTCACTGCCTCCCTTCTGTGGGGGAGGAGATTCCCCTTCATGTGGCTCTCAGGTGGGCCGCTGCACCACACTGCTCTTCCTTCTCTCCGTGGGTCATGCCAGCCTTCTAGTCAATTTTGATGAGAGAACCTGGATACCTTGGTTGCCGGTGAAGGATTTACATGCTTATTATGGTTCTTCTTTTTTTTTTTTTTTGATGTGAGCTTCTGAACCATGCTGCTTCTAGTAAGCCATCTTGGCCCTGCCCCCTAGAAAAGTGTTTTGTTTATCATTTTTAACCCCATGATCTCAGCTACAATGTATGTGCCATCTTGGTCTTAGGGAGAAAATTTTATCCATCCATCTATCTCAGGTGACACAAAAGAAAATGTTGGCTCCCTAACTTCTCCTTTCTACTCCTGTCCTTGTCATATTCCAAGGTACTGCAACCTGGTTTCTGCTCCTCCATATCATGGCAACTGGCCTTTCAGAGGACATCAGTGACTTACTCCCAGTCCAGCTCCTCCTCCTCTGACTGGTACTACATGGAAGGTTGGGCTTGATTGGCTGTCTTCTGCCTCTTGGAATTATATGCCTGAGGTCCATTCCTTTTCCCCATCCCTTTAACAGAATCCTCTTCTATATTTCTCTCAAAACCATGTGTTGCATAGGATTCTCTACTCAGTCCCATTTTCTTCTTTTTGAGCGCTTTTTCTTTACCAAATGAATCTCTACTCTCACCAGTTTCATTTAGCTTCATTTATCACATCTCAGTGAATAGTGTCTGAATCTGTTTCTCCATTTTAACCTGTGTTTCCAAGCTTCTCAATTTCAAGACATCTAAAATAGAACCTCAAATGACTTCCAGACATTTATTTTCTAATAGTGGTAGTCCTGAAAATAACCTAGACAACAAGGAACATGCAAAGGGATATTTTCTGAAGAAAAACTAATGAGAGTTTCTAATGTTATTTTGGAGATTTTAGAAGCTTTATCAAATGAAAAATGGAGTCCAGCTTCATTTAAAATTTTCTCAGTAATCTCCACTAATAAATATGTTAAGAATGAAAACAATGCTTTTTAACATGAAAGTCTTTAAAAAGCTAATATACATAATGGCTTCTTATGATTACCTCTTCTTAACAAATTGTTATTTTCCCATTTATTCACTTATTAGACCAATATTAACCAGGGGCTACTATCTACTGGGCACTGTTCTAATGATATGGCATGAACAAAACTGGCAGGGCCCTTGCTTTCATAAAACTTACTTTCTAATGGAGGGAGACAAACAGTAAACAACGGGCTAACAATATAACGATAAGTACTTTGGTGAAGTAAAAGAGTATCCAGAAGATAGAGAATTATGGGAATACTTTTTATATAGGGCCTGAATCAGATAAGGTAATATTTGATCAGAGATCTGAAGCAAGTGAATGAGTGAGTCCTATGGATATAATGGATAGCAATCAGTTGAATATTTAAAAAGCTAAAAGCCCAAGCTAAATGTGTGCTAACAAAATTCATTACTCTGATGTCAGGAAATTTAGTGTTACTGGTTGCATGGTCATGTATCAAGTGTCACCATGGTAACCAGACTCTGGAAGGATGCATCTGCTTCTGCCCTGTGGGGTCAATTCATGTTCTTAATCACTGATTAATTAAATTAGAAACATAATCAATCTCTCTCCACATATACATGTATGTGTATGTGTATGAGAGAGTGGTTATCTTGTCAATCTATAATCCAACTGAAACTCTCCTTTTGGAATCTGAAACTGCAAAATATTTGCTAACAATTACAACCAACTTTTTTTATTCCGATGAAGTTAAAGCAACTAGAGAAATAACTTCTTGTGAATTATCTAGCTTCAATTTTTTCCTTTTTTGTCTCTTCTGTGGCTGCTCTTTGGAATTTTTGTTTTTCACTCACATTTGCCTCAGAGAATAAAAAAGAGAAACTCAAGTTTCTTTTACTGTTTGTTATAAACTCTTAACATCTATGTTGTGGGGGAGTAGCTTCAAACAGAAGAATATATATTATTTTAGGATTATTAATGAATTCTATTTATGTCCTCAGTTATTAAGAATAATTCAAGTGTGGTCTCTGATTCTTTATATTTGTGTATCTTATTTGTAAATGCAATCCAAATGGATTTTCTCCATTTAATTATTCAATATTACTAACAACTTTTCACAATGGTGTTAGTTGAATTCAGTGGATAAAGAGTTGCTAAATCTAGCTAAAGCATTGATACTATTTTTCTATAATCAAAGCAATAAACCATTGTGTATAATAGCTATTTTAGGACTTTTATGTTAAAAAGCATTGTTTTCTTTCTTAATATATTTATTAATGGATATTACCAAGAAAGTTTTTAATGAAGCTGGGCTTAATTTTTTTATTTGATGAAGCTTCTAACATCTCCAGAATAACATTTGAAACTCTCATTGGTATTTCTTCATAAAATATCTCTGCATGTTCCTTGCTGTCTAAGTTATTTTCTAGACTACAGCTATTAGAAAATAAGTGGCTGGAAGTCACTTGCTCTTGCTAAAGAACTGTTTTGCCTTGTGTCCGTGAGAATCTCCCTAGGCAGTTTAAGCTGCAAATTTACTGCTGGTACTTTGGGAGCCTTCTGCAGGCCACAAGGCTCCAAATTGCATGAAGGCTCCTGACTTGAAGTTCAAAAGGGATCTGGAGACTCATAGAGCAGCCATGGTACACCAGAATTAAAGAAGGGACTTTTAAAAGGTCCTTGTCTCATTAGAGTCAGTGCCCTGAGGGGCCAGAGAAATCACCTGAGGTGACAGGAGACATGTGCCTTGTTTCTAGATGCATGGTTGGAGTGAATGAAGATAGTTAATATGGCAGCACAGTAGTGTTGGCAAGTGAGAAAATGAGCTATGGAAACTAAAAGAGCAAGGCTATTTTAGAAGGTGGGATGGGAAAGGCAAAGGATCTATAATCATAGATTCAGGCCATCCACGGGCAGCTGAGAGTTCTGACACATTCAAAGATAAGTGTTTGGGCCTTAAGAAGTGAGGTGGGGCTCATCAATATCACAGCAGACTAAAGGTGAGCAAGCTGGTCAGCATTAAGCCTGGATCATGAGTTGGCAGACAGACAGCCTGGGGTAGGGGCTGCATGGGCCAGAAGCTTCATGAGGGCCACTTTATGGGAAGTTACTGGCTTTTATTCTTGTAAGTAATTTGATACATATTTGGAGAAGGAGGAAGAAAGTGAGTGTATTGGAAAGTAGGGAAGTTGGATCATGGCCATCACTCCCCTAGTAAAATTAGAAAAAGCCTCCAGTCACTTTAACTATAACCAAAGCCTGTGATTTCTTTTCTGGTGTGACTGAAGAAACCAGGGGTTACTTGTGGTTTATTATTTTATCTTTCCAAATAGAGGACAAAAAAGTGCGTTTAAAATGTTTTAAAACTGACCAATTAAAATGCCTCATTCAAGTAAGTAACACTGGTTTGAAAAAGAAAGTACTACTTCAAAGAATAAAATATCCATATCTCACTGAAAGATTTTCACTTTATGTTTCTAAGTGCGCATCCAACAAATATTTATTGCTACTTCTCATAAAGAAGACATTATCCAAACTTAGGAGACGACGGACAAAGCCTCAGAGAGCTTTTATCTGTCCTATCACAATGACCAGAAAGGGATTCCTTTAAAATGTCAGACCAAGCTCTTTGCTGCTCAAATCCTGCCAGTCCCACTCTCCATATTCTATTTCCTCTGCCTGGATCAGTGTTCCCTCAGATGTTCTGGCTCATTTCCCCGCAACCTTTAGGAAGTCCCTCCCTGGCCACCCTATTTAAAATTATGATGCCCACCTCAACATGCACAAAGGCTTTTCCCTTATCTTTCTCCCTCATCACCTTCTATTTCACTCTGCAATTTACTTACTCATGTATTTATTGTCTGTCTTCCTCTACTACAGTGTAAACTCCATGAGGGCAGGGTGTGAATTTTTCCCTCTAACATTTTATTACGAAAATTCTCAAACATACAGAAAGTTGGAAGAACTTTGCAATGAGCACCCATATACTCATCACCTAGATTCTATAATTAACATTTACTGTATTTGCCTTATTAAATATCTATTTATTCCTCTATTCAGTCATCAGTCTATCTTATTTTTTACGCATTTTGACATAAATTGTAAACATCAGTATATTTCCCTTCTAGTATTTCAGTGTGCATGTCACTAACTAGAGTTAAATACTTATCTTTTTAGTTTTTTTACATGAACATTCCTATGCACAAATTTACAAGACTTTGGCAAATACATTCCCAAACCTTGATAAAGATATGGAGCATTGCCACCACCCCAAAAAATGTTCTCATGTCCCTTCTCTGTAAGGTTGATGAATTTTACAAATAAAAATATAGAATGCCCTGGTAAATATGAATGTTAGCAAACAATGGATACCCTTTTATATGGTAATGTCATAAATATTGCACAGTGCACATTTTTACTAAAAAAGTATTTGTTTATCTGAAATTCAAAATTAATCTGGCAATGCTGCTTTCTGGTAAATTCCATGCTGCCCCTTCACCCCCAGCAAACAACCATTTTTCTGATTTTTTTTTCCACCGTAGATTTTGCCTGTTGTAGAACTTCCTGTAAAAGGAATAATACAATATTTATTCTTTTCTGCTGGCTTTTTTCCCACTTAGTATAATGATTTCAAGATTCATCCGTATTGTTGCATATATCACGAGTGTGTTCCTTTTTGTTACTGAATAGTATTCCATATTATAACTGTGATACACTTTGCTCATCCATTCTCCAACTTGGGCTTGTCCAATTTTTGTTTAATATGAGTAAGCTGCTATAAACCAAAGCATACATAGAAACATTCGTTAGCTGCCAGTTATGTTCTAGACAATGGTCAAACTCCTTGACATCCCTTACAGGCACTTTGTGGTTTAGCTTTTCTTACCTCTTCTCTGGTCTCACCTCTTGCCACTCTTTCCTTAAGCTCACTTTCCTCCCAACTGTCTTCCTTTCAGTGCTCTGAACCTGCCATGCTATTCCCACCTGGGGACTTCTCTATGCAATTCCATCTAACTGGAAAACAGTTTCTCCCTGATGGTTCCTAGCACGTTTTTCTCCTATTCCTGTATTTACCACAGTGGGATCAGAAGCAAGTTTCCTCACTTCTCAGGGCCTCTATCAGTGACCTCTCTACTTGTGACATAAAATATAGTCCCTGTTCAGGGACTTATTATAAAGATTAAATGAATCAATTTATGAAAAGCACATAGCCTGGCATCACAGTACGTGTTCAGTCAATGTTTGTAACAGATGTCATGGAGGACCTTGAATTTCTAGAAGCTTATGCTTTATGTATATTCAATACTACAGAACAGGGAATGGTTAAAGGTGATGGCAACAGTGCAGAAGATGAATTAAGAGGGTATAATCAAGCAAGGAGGAAAAAGACCAAATTGAGTTTATAAGACTAGTCTGCATGAGTACACTAAATGACAGTTGAGTTTATGGCAGTGGGAACTGAACATGAGATAGATTTAGAAGACCTTTATTTTAGAGATAGAACCAACTTACTATGCATCAAAGAGCAAAGTGGGTAGAGACATGAATAGCTAGAAACTTTCCATCTTATCTGGGTTTTATTTGGGTATTTGTAAGAACGTGGGTGCCAAGTAGCAAGGTAAGAGATTTGGAAAGGGGCTCTGGATATGGTGGAAAAAGATGAGTTTGATTTTATGATAGATATGGGAAATTAAGGATGCTAACTGGACATTAGTGGAAATGCTCAACAGGCCATTGGAAAGAAAAATATAAGCAAAGGCATGGATTCTGACAAGGAATGAACTATATCCTTATATCATCAGATGACTATGATTTCATTGCTGTTCTACAAATTTAAGTCCTCTTTTAGACTCGTCTTATATGGATATGGGGTTTTAACAAGTGAACAATTAACTTATTTCCTTAGATGTTGTAGTCTCAGATACCAAAGATACAGGGACATGTACAGAAGGTTCTTGTAATGGGGAGAAGGCCAGAAACACACACGGGGAGCCTGTTACAAAGTCAGAAGGCACACTCTTGGAAGGGGACCACTTAATAAGGTCTGGCTGTGTCAGTGATGAAATTTCTTTTCTTTTCTTTTTCTTCTGATGGAGTAAGAGTCTGAGACTTTGAATCACTGTGTTCCAATTTGCAGCTTCTGGTGGATTATTTTAAATCCTAAAACTGTAAGAAAAAAATGGAGCCAGTAGGTTCGGTTTCTGATCTCCAAGCAGGGGGCAAATACTGTATGACACAGGGAACTGTGTATGTATATGTGCACGCGCGCGTGTGTGTGTGTGTGTGTGTGCACATGTGAGCATTGTCTTTCTTCCCTGTTTTGATTCTTTACCACGGCTAGGCAGGAACTGGAGGTCAGAGAATTATCTGACATTACTCCAATGGCTTTCCTTTGATATAATAAGAACTTCATAGTCATAGTGATGAGTCTTCATGTCATTTTTTAGAAAAGTAGGTATAGGAAATCTTCATTTATTATTTTGTATAATTTTGTTATTGTGTAATAAAAACTACCTAAGATTTTCAAGCTCACAAGTTCTTTTAGGACCAGAATGACTAAGAAAAATAAAATGAATCTGAAATTAGGTTTTTCTCTGAATGTATTTTTAAAGTACATATGCAATAAATAAAGGACTACTTTCCTGATAGAAATTTTCATGGAACTCAAGTCTTTCAATGTAAGCATTTTCAGATTTATTTCTAACCAAATACATTTATTTCTAACCAAAATATGCTATTTTTATTTCTCATCATATAGAGTCTCTATTATGAATGAGAATTCTAATACACTGTTTTTAGAGCAATATTTAGAGAAACTCAGAGAATCTGTGATGAAAAGATATCAGGTATTTTACTGCTGATTCCAAACTTCACTTTCCATGAAAGGAAAACTTTATTGTTAAAACAAAAAAAGTCCTTTTCCAGTCCTTTTCCACTACAACATACTATGTTCCTTACAATATTAAGTATATTCCCTCTTGTATTTTACCAGTAGATTTTCCAGGGCATGTGCCCCATAACCAGTTTTTTTGGGTTAAACATGTCTTGCTGAATTTGAGAGGCATCTAAAAAATCACATTGGCTTGATTTGGGGAAATCAGAGTGCCAGAATGCTTGAATAGCTGACAAAGAGTGGAGAGACCTAGTGATAATGTTTTCAGACATCCTAAATTGGCCTATTTCATGGAGCTAGTGTTTGTTGACAGAACATCCACAAGGCTCAAAGCATTGTAGAAAAGAATCAGGCACTGCCTATGCGTAACAGACTTGTAATACACCTCTATGAAGCTTCAATCTAAACAAAATGTTGCTTTTACTAGGGGAAAAGCATTTAGAGAATACAGATGATTGAATGAGTTGATCTCTTGGGGCTCCTGTGATTCCAATAAAGGCTATGCATTTTTGAAAGCTGGTGATTACTGACAAATTAAGGCTTGACAATTCTAGCCAAGAATGTGCTTAATGTTCATCGGGAGAACTGAATTATATTGGGAATACTTCCAAGTTGGTGGAGAATGCCTTGGGTTTTAAAGATGCTTCCACAGTCTTGCCTGATTGTATTTAAATTGTACTTTTTGATATCCTGGTGAGACCCTAATGAAAAAGAAACCACCAAACAGAGGATAATTTATTTCAGCCTAGTTAAGATTCATCGGATCAAGGCTTGCAATAATGCAAAATAGGATAAGTGCAGAAGAGGAGAAGAGGAAACATCAGGAGAAAAAGGAGAGAAGTAGGTCACTGAAGAGACAGCGTGGAAGAACAGTAGACAGCTTTTCCCTTAGAAAATGTGGGAGAGGGGCGGGGTGCAGTGGCTCATGCCTCTAATCCCAGTACTTTGGAAGACCGAGGGAGGCGGATCACCTGAGGTCAGGAGTTCAAGACCAGCCTGACTAACATGGCAAAACCCAGTCTCTACAAAAAATTCAAAAATTAACTGGGCATGGCAGCACGCACCTGTAATCCTAGCTACTTGGGAGGCTGAGACAAGAGAATCACTTGAACCTGGGAGGTGGAGGTTGTAGTGAGTGGAGATTGTGCCACTGCACTCCAGCCTAGGCAACAGAACGAGATTCTGTCTTTAAGAAAAAGAAAAAAGAAAAAAAAAAAAACAGAAAAAGAAAATATAGGAGAGGGGTGGGGAACCTTAAATCTCACCTTTCAGACAAATATGTTCTTGAAAGCTGAAGAGGCAAAGCAACTTGTCTCAAACTACACCTAAAAGTCTCAGCTACCTCTGTTTTAGTTCAATGTGTTTTATTGTCAGTCCACCTATGCTTTGGTCATAGAGTCCTCCAGAAAGCCAGAATTGCTACAACAATCTTTTGAACTTCCTTGTTGTTACAGACATACTATTTTTAGACATGTGAGTGAGTTACTGTCTTCCAGCCCCCAGAACAACCTTCCATTCTCTTTTACTGCCTTCACTCTGTCCATGGGCTCTTCTCCAAAAATCTTAAGGATGATATTCTAATCTGGGTTTCCAGAAACATCTGCTTATTCCAAATTGATCAGGGGCAGAGGTAGAAAACTGAAACAAGAATAGATTTAATACTGGTTTATGTGAATCTTGAAATTATTTTCCTAATCAACTTAGTTTAATTTCTTTTTCACTAGTATAATCCTCAGTTCTCTGACAGTTCTGATATCTGTTTTTTTCATGTCCTTCAATGGATGACTACCGTCTTTCTGGGTGTGAAATGTTGGTTAGGAATACATTTTGGAGCTCACGAGTTATACAACTTAATCGGCTTTAAGCAAGTCTATTGGACATATCACAAACTTTTCTTTTTAATTCTACTCAAAATGTTAAAGCTGTTATTTTTCAGAGTGGCCCACCAAACCCTTCATTAATTAGTGTGTGCATTAGGAAGCTCTTCTAGGTCTCTTAAGAAGTAGAGTAGTTGCCAACCATTTAGCCATTACTAAAGCAATGACACATAGTCATTGTTATTGCATTCATTAAAATTGGGTGGCCCTTCTGTTAATTTTTTTTGAATAAAAGTGGGGCACAGAGACTTGGTAGTGAAAGACACCTGTTTTTGCCTTCTTTTCAGCTTCATAAAATACTTGCTCCATTCTCAAGTCCCATGAGGGAATTCAGAAATTAAATGTTGAAGTATTTGATGCTGTTAAATAAAACAGCCAAACTTGAATGAAAACCCTATATTTTTTTTCAAATGGGAAAATTGAAAATAATCTTTTCATTCAATGAATAGGCTTGTCATTGTTGCGAAACAGTCATTGTTTCTTTCTCTTTCTCTCTCTCTTTCTCTCTCCTTCCTTCCTTCCTTCCTTCCTTCCTTCCTTCCTTCCTTCCTTCCTTCCTTCCTTCCTTCCTTCCTCCTTTCCTCCCTCCCTCCCTCCCTCCCTNNNNTTTTTTTTTTTTTTTTTTGTAGAAAGTGGGTTTTGCCATGTTGCCCAGGTTGGCCTTGAACTCCTGGGCTCAAGCAATCCTTTCACCTCAACCTCCCAAAGTGCTGGATTACTGGCATGAGCCACCATGCCCAGCCCAAGTACCTGGAATTTCAGCAGGGTAGAATTATGTCTCAACTCTGGTAATTGAGGGCTAAATCCCTAAAGTCCTAAAAAAAAACAGCAAGAGAAAAAGGAGAACTAGAGGAGATGGAAAGAAATATTACTGGAGGTACATTCTCACTCATATTTAGGACTGACTTTAAAGAATCTGGCATGCAGTTTCTAATAAATTATCCATGTTCATATCTTTATTCATTTCAATCAAGATGAAAAGAGAAAATCAGAATTCCCACCAGTCTAGGAACACTGAAACAGTGTAAGCTATGAAATATTTATGAGAGATTTTGGGTGAAGGGGCGTCTGGGGGAAGAGAAAACTGCAAAAGGTCTGGGAGCCACAGAAATATTTGGTAATTGAAAATTATTGTCTGGGGATTTAAAAAGTATACCTAAAAAAGATTAGTTCTTTAAAAGGACTGATTTCAAACTGATGTTTAAAATATATGTATTTCTCACAAACTCAGGAAATACTTCCAACAATCATTGATTAATAACTCTTGAGCCATATCTGAGTTGATATATTACCAGTTTTCATGCCAAGTTTACTTAATTTAACCGTCTTTTGACCATTAGGCCATGGGATTCCAGTTTGTGACTTCTATAATATTCTCATATAACAAATAGATTAAATGGGGTCAGAGTAAAATCTCCCCTAAAAGCTACTTGGGATTCTTAACTTAATTTCTCTTGACATTTCTGGAAGTGAACAAAAGCTGCCCTATTCATTACCTTCTGAAAATTTTACTTACATGTATAACTTTATGAACTATAAATCTCTCATCTCTTTGAAAAGCCCTCAAGACAGAAGCTACATAATGTATCTGGAATAGACACTGGTCCCCAATTAATACAGATACAAAATTTGTAACCAGATATTTATATCTTAATTTGTGTTTTGGGAAAGTTTCTTTTCCAAAAGAAAAGCATAGATATTCTTAACTGCATGAAAAAGAAAATATAAACCTCTAACCTAAATAGAATGAATAGCAATTTGAGGCTGGTAATTGAGGAAGTCTCAAGTTTCATATTTCCAGCTTTGCTCACTTATCCCTCCCCTTATGCCAAAGTTTTCAGGGAATAATAGAGTTAGGAGAAGGTTTTGGAAGTCCAAAGTACATCTGAGTAATTTCATAATTAAACCCTCCTGGTGTGTTTCTTTAATAAAAGTAGGTAAGGACAGCAGATACCCAATGCCCTCATGTTGTCGAGTGTGCATCATTTTAATGAGACAAAATGAGATGAGTTGATGTAATAGGTTACAGAAAATTTTACCATCAACATTATCACTGATATGAATTCAATAACTTCTGTGCAGATAAAAAAACCTCACAAATTTTATCCAGGTGTTCTTAATTGTTCATTATTGACTTCACGGCCACTAGATGACACTGTTGCTTTAAGAGTTAGTGCAAGAAGAGCCATTAATGTTGTAAAAGTTATACAGGAAGCACTATTGTAATAAACATATCATTTATAGTTTAAATGTGAGTGTCTGATTTCCCAGTTCTGAAACTCAACTAATACTGATTGTCAATATTATTCCAAATAGTTCTGACATTACTATTTTCTACATAAAATTTATATATGCGCAGAATAAAACAAACAACTACAGCCTCTACTCCCAGTGCCATTCATCACCACACCAGTGTCTAATGTTTATCAACTGCTTACTCTGTAACAACATTTGTGCTTTGTACTTTAGGTCAATTATTTCATTTAATCCTTCTGTCAACCAAACTTGCAGAAGATTACATAGCTACGAAGTGACAGAACTGGAATTCAAACCCCATTTGACTGTTACTACTATCTGCTATCATTGACAGATGTGCTCCCTGGTAACACAGCAAGCTGGTGGCCAGGGGTAGAACATACCCTGAACTCTGTCATGGTATTTCCAATCCAATTCACTACACCAAAATCCAGAGGATGCCCATTTAAATTTGTGTGTCTGATAAAGGACTTTTTTACTATATGTCTCAAGCAAAACTGTGAATTTCAGATAAACAACAACGTCATTTATTTTTTGTGTGAGTATATTCCAAATATTGTGTGGGACATAGCTACACTATAATTTTTTCTTGTGTATCTGAAATTCAAATTTAACTAGGTGTCCTATATTTTTATTTACTAAATCTGGCAATGCTTAGCTATTACTCCAGTTAAGGTGGGGCAGTTTAACAAAAAACTCAATATCTTTCCTCTCTATTTCAGATTCTCTCCTTTCTCGATACTTCTCCCTGAGAAATACATATTTGTCTTTTTAAAGGACGCTCCTGTAATCAGTGCCCTTTATCCCTTTACTTCTTATCTCTTTCCAGACTTGCTGCATCTGGCATCAGCCTGCCTGCCTCATTTTCAGTCTTTTTCTCTCTACCATGTCTTTTCCTCCTCTATAAACATGATTAGAGATTTCTACCTTTAAAAACCTCAAGTTTTAACTGCACCCTATTTGATTATACTTCTTAAAAGCATATCCCCTATTTCCTTATCACTCATTCACTCTTCAACTGCAATCTGGTTTCTACACCCAACATTGTAATAAAGCTCTTCTTGCATAGGTCACTCAGCAAGTTTCTAATTGCTAAATTCCAGACGTTTCTAAACCCTCATCTTTTTTTGTTTTCTCTGTATTTGATATTGTTCCATCTCTAATCCCATACTTCACTCTGTTGGTATTATTTCCGAGGGTTTAATCATCACCTTATTGTGGTGGATTCCAAGATTTCCATTCTCATTTCTCTTGTAATAGTGTTCATAATATCACCATATACAGTCACATGCAAACATTTCTCTTTGACATTTTTGGACCCCCAAATTTTTGCTATATTATGTTGCTTTTACCACTGCTGTATTATTGAATCTTTACTTTTGATTTTCAATCTAATTATGTTATAAACAAAAGTAAAAGGAGCCTGTAAAGGGATTAAAAATTCATAGGAGAGACATTATATTCCTTTTTTTTTTTCTATTTCATTTTCCTTATCTCATGATCATCCTGGGGCTGGCAGGAATAAAAGGCATATTCTTAGGTGGGATTCTTTATTTTTCTTCATTGTGGATAAGTTGAGCTCTCTCAAATTTATGTGTGTGTGTGTGTGTGTGTGTGTGTATGTAATTTGCCTTATTACTAATATCAAGAATACATTCAAAAAGGGCACTTTAGACCTTGAACTCTTAAGTCTTTGGTCCTTGGTTTTAAAGACTCCTGCAATTCCAGTTACGTTAAGCATCTTGAAATATATCTCTCTCTCATTCTTGAGTCTTCCTTGGGTATGGAAGCTGTGTCAAAAAATTCTGATCATCCTACATAATTTTTAAAGCAACCTATTAAGACAGTGACTCTAAATAATAAGAACATTTGTAGGGTAGAAGACGTTGGACGTATATATTTAATTAGATGGATATTTTATTTTAAATACCAGTTAGTAAAATGCTCATAAAAATAATTCCTTCTCTATGGACATCTACAAGGATTGATAGACATAAGTACTATGTGCTACTAAGCGTATTTATAACTTCTTATTTTGGCCCTAGTTTTAAGTGCAATAAAATCTTGTTTTTATAGATTATGTATACCCAGAGTCAATTTCTTAAAAATGATATATAGATGAGGCCAGACGCGGTGGCTCATGCCTGTAATCACAGCAGTTTGGGAGGCTGAGGCGGGCGGATCACGAGGTCTGGAGTTGGAGACCATCTTGGCTAACACCATGAAACCCCATCTCTACTAAAAATACAAAAAAATTAGCCAGGCGTGGTGGCAGGCGCCTGTAGTCCCAGCTACTCGGGAGGCTGAGGCAGGAGAATGGCGTGAACCCAGGAGGTGGAACTCGCAGTGAGCCGAGATTGCGATTGCCCCACTGCACTCCAACCTGGGCGACAGAGCGAGACTCCGTCTCAAAAAAAAAAAAAAAAAAAATTCTGCTAGCTCTCCTAAGAAATTGCCTTAGATTAAAAATTCCTAGATCAGTAATGATAGATTCACACTATGCACTATGTTGTGGTTATATCCACTAATGGCTGTGGCAGGTATGGGTCTATGCAAACTTTCTTACGGAACATAATGCTTCAGAATTCCTCTCCACTTTGCATTTCAGTATTTCAATTCAAGAACTAATTCATCTTTGTTGACATAGGATTGACACAGATGGATTTGAGTTGTTTCTCAAGGGGCTAAGTAGACAGGTTTGAAAGGAATTACAAACTGGGTAAGATTGTCCATCCCAGGAGAAAAGGAAAACATTTCATTCAAATTGAATAATGGTGGGAAGTAAGACATATATAGTATTATTCCTTTATGTTTTTAATGTATTAATGCATATTAAAAACAACTCAAAACTGCTGAAAGACTTAAACATTATCCAAATTATCTTAGCAAATAATGAAATTTATGGAAGCTAACAACTAACATCTATCAGCGCCTCTCTTGTGTGCCAAGCATTGTCCTTGGTACTCCACTTATCTAAATTCTTCCCTCAAAGACCTTGAAAAGTTGGCATTGAGTTTTGGCTTTGGTGGGATTGAATTTCAGCTTTGCTTGCCAATGTTCTGGTTGGTTGTCTGGTTCCATATTACAATACTTCAAGTATTTATTTGTTTGTTATGCTCCTTTTGACATGAATAAAAAGTAAAGTTCCATAAGGACTGGTTTACTTACTCTAGTATATGTATTTTACTGCTAGTAATATAGTGTATATGGTACACAATATCATCCCAATCTGTGTGCAATGTAAACTTTGAAACATCTAGAGTAAATTTCAGTAGTGTTACTAATTAATGGGGAGAATGAGAACTCTAGAACTATTCCCTATGTGCTATTTCTTGAAGTGAAAGAAATGCTTTGTGGAAGGTCTAAAAAGTT
This sequence comes from Theropithecus gelada, assembly GCF_003255815.1. NCBI lineage: Eukaryota > Metazoa > Chordata > Mammalia > Primates > Cercopithecidae > Theropithecus > Theropithecus gelada. The sequence goes on from NC_037676.1 coordinate 93,637,199, forward strand.
TCTTAAAAGTTTGCATTTTCAACAAACTAAATTGGCTTATAAACTTATTCTGCATCTTCCAATAAATGAGAAACTGATAATTATTCACTGTCCCTTTTCCTATTATAGTACTTTGACCCCCACTGTCTGAGTTATACTTGGGCATTTAATTTGACTTCCCAAGACAAATAAGCTTGAGCACTACAAATTTCTGAATATTATTATGTGCTGTTTGTGAACAAGTCATTAGTGGTAGCCTATATTTAAATTAGGTTTTCAGTTGTGGAATGTAAACTAGCAAATGAAAACAAGTGCAAAAGAAAAATATATTCCATGGCTTTAAGATCCTGGGGAAAGCATGAATGCTCTAAATTCTTACTGGAAAGTCAATTGATCCAGAAAACTAGACATCAGTAAGTGTTGTGGAAGTAAACACACAACAGTGTTGAGTGAGACCCTCAAAAGATGAGTTTATTATAGGTCCAGGGCCATGTAAAATGGTGAGCCAGAAGAGCCTCATTGGCACATGGAAAAAATACTGTCCAATAAAAATGACATCATTAGCAATGATTCTTTGACACTCGTACCCTAATAATTCGACTTCTAAGGAAACAATCAGAAATCTGGGGTCGGGCGCAGTGGCTCACCCCTGTAATCCCAGCACTTTGGGAGGCCGAGGCGGGTGGATCACGAGGTCAGGAGATCAAGACCATCCTGGCTAACACGGTGAAACCCCGTCTCTACTAAAAATACAAAAAATTAGCCGGCCGTGGTGGCGGGCGCCTGTAGTCCCAGCTACTCGGGAGGCTGAGGCAGGAGAATGGCGTGAACCCGGGAGGCGGAGCTTGCAGTGAGCCAAGATAGCGCCACTGCACTCCAGCCTGGGCGACAGAGCGAGACTCCGTCTCAAATAATAATAATAATCAGAAAAATGAAGAAAAATATTGAGAAATATAAATATCTTCTGAATTCTTATCAAAGTGTGTTGTGCATTTTGCTCTGTTGATCCTTAACACGAAGAATACAAAGCCATGAAGCTTAACAGTAAAAGCAAATTTTTAAAGTCAACTTTAAAAGTTGAGTTTTAATTTCTAAATAATATACATGAGAATTGTTGGTTATTTTTTTAACATTGCACACTTACTCATATTTCTATGGACACAATAATTGTCTTGAAAAACATTCTTTGTTGCAAGGAAGACGGAACCCTAAAAATAATTATCAGCCCTCCATCTTAGAATAATCCCCTCCTTTGCACATAAAAAGCTGAGTGACCATATCTTAAAATGATGGTCCATATCTATAAAATGACCATATCTATAAAAGTGACCATATCTATAAAGATGATTTTCACATTGCTTGTGTCTTTTCAATTAGGAATGACCTTTTGGTACTATTTCAACTTTAAGAGATTTAGTGAGGCTAACAAGATAGAGGCTAGTTTTGAATTTTCCCTGGTTTTGAAATTTCCCCCTACATGTCAAACACTATTTGGCAGTGTTCAGTAAATTTATTTTTGGACTTAAACCTTTGGAACAATATAGGCTGTATGGAATATTTTAGCCATTTTTCTTCTCAGTAACACAATAGTTTTGAATATTTCATTTTTTCCTCTGCAATTATTATCCCTTCCAGGTAGGAACTCTCTATCTAGCTCCAGTCTAATGAAGCTTTTAGATAAACTTCAATATCTTTTAATGGAAGTACTATATTGAAAAGTTACATGACTGCTGAAAACATAACATATTTGATTTCAGTAATTAGTTTGATATGAGTTCTCCATATCTTTTGGGACAACATGAAAAAATTCCCTTTCATTGTTCTCAAATAATGCCTACTAAGGAATAAATTTTGATATGAAGTACAGGGACTTGTAACTATGTCTGGTTTTTCTTTTTCATGAATGATTTTAATAAAGACTTATATACAGCATTCTTAATCAATTTTTTAGTAATGTCATGGAGTAAATTATATTCCACCAATATTCATATGTTAAAGCCCTAACCCCCAGTGTGAAGGAATCTAGAGACAGGGCCTTTGGGAGGCAGTTAGGTTTGGATAAGTTCATGACAGTAGGGTCATCATGGTGGCAATGATACCCTAATAAAGGAAGAACCAGAGCGTCTTCTTCCTCTTTCTCTCTACCATGTGAGAATGCAGAGAAACAGTGGCCATCTGCAAGCCAGTAAGACAGCCCTCACCAGGGAGCTGAATCAGGTGACACTTTGATCTGGAACTTCTCAGCCTCCAAAACTATGAGTGATAAATTCTTGTTTAAGCCACCCAGTTTATAGTATTTTGTTATAACCACCTCAGCTGATTAGAACTGATAACAAAGTTTGGAGGAATAGCTAATATAAGTGAAAAGCATGATTATCAGTATTGATAATAACAGATTCAGATTAAAAAGATTTTGATACAATGAATTAATTGCCTAGATTCAAGATATCAGACAAGGTTTAATATAAAATGTTGTGGTTAAATTTTTACAAAAATCTCCTACATAAAAATATATAGAGAATATATCATTTAAACAGCGGTGGATTTGCAAAAAGTTAAAATTTAATTGTGTGGTTATGTTTATGCTTTTAAAGTCAGAACACAGCTAAGAATTGTGTAAAATTTTGGTATCACATTCTAAAGTGAAAATTGGCAAGCTGTAGCGGGTCATAGGGAGGGTGATCATAATGTTGGACAGTTTAAAAGCCATATTATACAATGGATAGCTTCAGTGTCTAGCCAGTTTTGAGTAATTGGGACTAGATTTACCCTCCTGCTTAAAACAAATAAAAATAACCTGATACAATATATAAAATAGTGGTGTCAAGATTGTGGACATCAGTCAGTAGAGGACTGATCTTGGAAAGATGGAAAGTAAACAAAACAAGCATTAAGATTATCCCATCTTCTGTTAGAAAAGTTTGCAACCATGGTGCCGAAAAGTGGGGGTGGAGGAGAACTCAGGAGGAGGCTGGCAGTCTTCACAGGTTGAAGAGAAGGAGCTGAGTCTGGAGACTCCAAAGCAGCTAGATTTCACATGGCACAGTACCAGAGAGAGGAGAGACACACTGACTCAGATATCTGCACATGCAGAACGTTCAACTAAGTAATGATCAGCATGTGAATGGGAGGAACCTACTGACACTGGGGAATGATTAAAATGAGTAATCTTAGGAACTCACATAGCTTCCATGTTTTCATCACAGTTCATGTTTTCATTAGCCAGAGTAAAAAAAAAATCTCACAATCCACAGACAAAGAAGTAGCAAGATGGTAGATTTAAACCCAACCACATAAATAATTACATTAAGTGTAAATGGTCTAAAGAAAGCACAGGTCATCGCATTGGAAAAAACAGCAAGACCCAACTGTATACCACTTAAAAGAAACCTGCATTAAATATAAAGACATAAATGAAAGTAAAAAGATGAAAATTATATTATGAATAACTGAAGGAACTTAGTATGTGTAGTCGCAAAATGAGATACAGAAGAGAGACAGAAACATAATCTTCCAATATACACATATTTCCTTTAGCATAGTGGTTAATGTTTCTAGAAATAGGATTGCTAAAGCAAGTTACAGACACACAATTTTGTAGTGCTTAGGGAGGTGAATTTCCTACATATGTATTGGGTAAATCTCTTTTTAAGCGTCTTCAAGTCTTCTTAAGCCGTGATACGGCCATAGTTTATTTTACTTATTGTTTATCAGTTGTTAATCAGAAATGAGAAAAGGCTTTTATTAATCCTCAATTAATTATTTTTTACTGCTTTCTGCTTTACCTTGCCTTTTCTTCTCTTCCTTTCTCCTCTTCCTTTTCTTCTTCTTTACCTTTTTCTTCTTTCTCCTTTTCTTCTTCCTTTTTCTTCTCCCCTCTTTCCCTCTTTTCTTTCTTTTTTTATGATTTCTTTGAAAATGTCTTATAATATTGTAAAATGTGTTTGAATACATAAATGATTCTTTCCCTAGGCATTTTTTTTTCTTGCTGCTTTTTTGTGTTTGTTTGTTTTTGAGAGAGGATCTTGCTCTGTTGCCCAGGCTGGAATGCAGTGGCATGATCATAGCTCACTGCAGCCCTGACCTCCTGAGTTCAGATGATCCTCCTGCCTCAGCCTCTTGAGTAGCTGGGATCACAGGCATGAGCCACCATGCCCAGCTAAATTTTTCAATTATTATTATTATTATTATTTGTAGAGATGAGGTCTCACTATGTTTCCCAGACTTGTCTTAAACTCCTGTGCTCAAGTTATCCTCCCACCCCTGCCTCCCAAAGTGCTAGGATTTTAGGTGTGAGCCACTGCAACTGGTCCCTAGGCATTTTGTGACTTCAATTGATTTATATTCCTTTTGCCCCTATTATGTATCAAAATAGATCACATAATATGAAATAATAGCAGAAAGAAAAAACACACTAAAGAAACTATTGGAAAGTTCTATTTAATCCAAAGAAAGCAAAGTAAGACATGTTGGCAATCATTGTTAAGAACATAGAACTTTGCTCACTCTACTGTACTGGTTGGCCTATCATGAGAAAAATATTAACAGCACTGTTAAGGACTGTAATTAACTTATCTATGTGCGTCCATATTTGAATGTAAGAGTATTTTTGAAATAAACAGCGCCATAGAATATTATAACTCTTTAGAGGGTTACACTAAATTAATTAGGCCTGAAGCTGAAGAACTAATTATGTGTTATGTGTCATTGGGACTGGGTTCTTAAGTAGCAGATTTTGCCTCAATAATTGGGGAAAAGAAGTTCTAACAATCACAATGTTAGAAAATTGGAATAGGTTATTTTTCTAAGCCTTTTAATTTTAGAAATTGGAAGAATTAAAACAGAGGTTGGATTCAGGGATGTGCCTATATGAAACTTTGGGTAAATTAAAAAAAAAAAGCACTCTGTTTGGTAGACTTAATACCAATTACGCACTTTGTGTGGACGTATCCCTATGCCAGCTATGTGGCTTGGTGGGTAGAGTATGGCCTTCCTTAGGATCAGCCTTCATTTTTCCTCTCAAGTAGGAGCCTTTTACAGTGTCTTCTTAGAAATGCTGTAGATCAACTTCCTGAGGTAGGTATGAGTTTGGGGTTGATAACTTCCAATGTCTGATCTTTATTTTTCATTGTAACTAGATATAAATCAGTGCCTTAGGTGTCCTAATCTCCACAGAGACCACATTCAAAGAAGCCTCATGTCAAAATCAAAAGTATTATGAGAGGAATTTCACTCTTTACTTATGTCTCTCAGAAACCATTAAACGTGATTCCATTTATAACCTGCACAGCATTTCTCAAAAGTCTCTTTCTTCACTTGAGCCTGGTCAAATTCCCTTACACTTCATAATTGCCCCAGAGAGCCTCACATGCCAACCCTCTATAAATTCTCTCTGAAGCCCCAACCCATGAAGGTGTCTTATCTATTGTTTGTCTCCTTTGTTTCTTCTGCATTTCCCATCTGGTTTTTCTTCTCTTCGTGCTCCAGATTTTATAATATTAGAAAATAAAACTGTGTTAAAAAAAGAACTTTCCTTAGATTGTGAGAGAACTGGGAGAAGTTGAGCAAACAAAGATAAAAATCTCATTTTATTTTTCTGCTAGAACCTTTATTCTCATTTTCTCTCCACTTGGTTATCTGATTCTTTAACAGCACAACCTGGAAACCAGTATGAGATAAATTAAATGATTTTTGGGTACTTTTGGATGAACATTTGTATGTTAATACTTACTGAGTGAATCCAATGTCTGCAGCTCCTTCTACTAAATTCTAAATAAGAAGCAAAGCAATTTATGTGAATAATCCCTACTCAGAAGGAATGTACAATCTCATGAGTCAGACTGGATAAAAATCACATGAAATAGATTTAAAGGAGGAAAACCAATAAACAGTGAAAATGACTACAGCTCTATATGTACAAATACACTGAGAGTTACCTGAATGTTCATTACACAGCATAAACAAAACTGTGGAGAAACCAGGGAAAGTTTCATGGAAGAGGTAAACATTGAGTAAATGTTTAGAAGATGTAAAAGACCATGTAACTAGGGAAATTAATATAGAAATAGGCGAGTGCACCTGTAATCCCAGCTACTCCAGAGGCTGAAGCAGGAGAATCGCTTGAACCTGGGAGGTGGAGGTTGCAGTGAGCCATTGCACTCCAGCCTGGGGGTTAAGAGCGATACTCTGTCTTAAAAAAAAAAAAAAAAAAAAAAAAAAAAAAAAGGAAAAGTAATGGCCAAGAGATCATGAGTATACTTACTTGCTGCAACAGAGAGTCTCAGCAGGCTGAAATACTTTTTTTTTTTCCCCCTCAAAGGGAATGCCACTCTCCACCTTCTGAGCTCCCGTATGACTCATTGCATGACTTGACTGTTACTTATCACATTCTGCCTTGAGTTAGTTATACATGTTTTGATTTTCTTCATTAAATAACAACTCCTAGAATATAGAGATACTAGCTACTCCTTTCCCTTCCCTTTTCTGTAGCACTTCACACAGAGTCTAGCAAATTGTCATTGTTCAATAAAAACTTGCTGAATTAGAGTTAATGAGAAGCTAGTGAGTAGAAGGTCAGTAGGGGAGCAGAGAAGGACTGCAATGCTTCCACTAATGAGTTTAAGTTTGATATTGGAGATAACTGAAATTCAAACATACCAGTGACGTAATCAAAACAAGATTTTACAAAAATCTTTCTGTTAATCCATGTATGAAGTGGAAGATAACAAGTTCATCTTTTTATTTGTATAGGTATTATCCCAGATGTTAAGGAAGAGATATTCCATATAGATGGCACATAGTGTTGAACTGTAAGCTACTTTTACTCATTGAAACTTTTGAATGAATACACTTAGCCTTCTTGAATTTTACAGGCTGTTCAAGTTGCTTTGAGAATCTTATGTGTGTGAATAAATTTCTTCATAATGGTTTTTCTTTCTTTCTGGCATTGCTGATTGTAAATAGGAGTGATCCATGCTCTGGTTTGGCATGTTTTAAATAATATGTATGCACATGGAATTTGAAAAAAAAAAACATACATCTGGAATTGGAATTCCAGATTTAAGCTTCAAAAAAGATTTTTAGGAAAGATTTATTCTAATTTTAAGAAATTTTTAAACTGAGAGACTTCAGAACTATTTTATTTAACTAATTTCGACTCTCTCCTGGTCTTAAAATGTTTTAGAACAATTGCTATTGCTATATGATTTAGGTACTTCTATTCACCTTCAATTAATAAAATCCTTTTAATGTGAATGTTTTGTTACTGGAATTTAACACAAATTTAAAAATGATTGAAATTACACAAATAATAGATGTTGATTGGTGATTTCAGTTAAGCTTTCAATTGTTTTTCTCATATTGTTAACATACATTTGAATTTATGACCTAGATAGGATTTGAAAAAAAAAATCTTGTGTTTACTTTTATTATAAAGGTAATACATATCAGTGTATGTATAGCTTCTGAATTTCTTTGGGTATATAATAAATGGAGTATATAAAACAAAAGTAAAGATTGCTTTTTGTCAAGGAAAAGTAGTATAATGTTTCAAGCATGAATTTACAATTATTTGGTGAGTCCATCTCTCATACCAAGAGGATAGGATTAAAATGCTACAACTTAGTCTCTAAATGGGGCTCTCTCTACAGGTCCCAAACCTGAACTATTGAATGGTTTAGAAATTTAATATAATGTAAACAGTTGGACAAACAAAGCAGTTTCTATTTTATAAGTATAAATAATGTCCCCTCACCCCCCCCCATCCCCTCCGCGTCTCTTCGTTGGATTTAAAAAGAAAGGTATTTTTGCACAGACACAAAGCCAGAGATTTCATCTTTAGAAGATGGAGAGTAACGCTTCACTTTAATTTAAAAACAACGGGAAAAAGTGCAGCAAGAGACCTTAGAAGTAGCCAAGGGATCCAAGTACTTTGTTATTATAAAGGCTTCCCGAAATCAGATTTCTATTCTCCAAACAAATGGGCATTAAAAAGGCCTCAGCAAACTATTTATATGGTATTCTTTTCCTTGGCTATACAATTTTAGTTAGTATATTGCCTTTTTGGTTTAATTCCAATGGCACAGTTCGTAGATTTAAGTGTTTTTTTTTCTTTTGGAGGCTAAGCAAAATGATCATAAAATAAAAATCTTTGACAGTCTGTTCTACTATAAAATATAACACCCCTTCTTAAAAAGAGAACACCTACTCCCAAAAGTTATACAAGAAAAAGGCAGCACCATAAAAAAAGCTAAGGAACTTCAAACAGTAGTTTGAACCATATGACATTCCTCAGTAATTTTCAGTTACAATAGAATGAATTACAGGACTTAGAGAAACCATCAGAGAAAACGGAATGAACAGTTTCAGAGACAGGGAAGATCCCCTGTCACAAATATGTGCTCATTGTGATACTTATTTTCTTAGCCCATGAGATGAAATTTCCATTTGTTTATGAGAACTAGTTACTCCTTTCCCAGACTGGGCAGTAGCTGTCTGAATGTTTCTGTATGAATGAAAACTCATCTGCCAGGGAATAAAAATGGCAAGGACCTTTAGCAATGCCCTGTTATGTTTCTGAATTTTGTAGAACTGGCAGTCATCTGATAATGTTGAAAATATATAGCTCTCAAAGAAATAGGGCTGGATTCTCCGAATATGTTTTGCACAACAGATCCCTCTGGCAGTTTTATGATTTTGCACAGCTTGTAGGGAGAGACTGGACTAGCTGGATGTTTCCTGGTTTCATTAGCATAGCCCAGCCCACTTCCAACACACGCCCAGAAGTACCTCATTAACCATTGGGATTGCAGCCAAAAACATAAGACTACAGTGAATATAAGGGGAATTACTGGCGAGAGAGCTGTAGACCAACTTAACACCGAACCCATTACTTTTCCAAGACCAGAAAAAAATATTACATGTACAGGAACTACTTCTTCAGATAAGAATTCAAGGTTTTAATCTATAGTTTTAAAATCTAGAATAATTAACTGTATCATAAGAAGACAGCTGCATATATTGAAGTGCTTCTGTTAATCTCTCTCTCTCTTTTATTTACTTATTTTCTGGGCAGCTTTGACATTGTAAACCACAGACGAATTGGAGCTTGGCATTGAAAGGAGGTGTTCTGCAATGATTTTTTTTCTTGTTTAGAGAAGTTTACTTCTACAAGAAGAAATCTGAAAAATGACAGGAGCAAAGAAGAAAAAGAAAAGCATGCTTTGGGGCAAGATGCATACCCCCCAGTGTGAAGACATTATACAGTGGTGTAGAAGGCGACTGCCCATTTTGGATTGGGCACCACATTACAATCTGAAAGAAAACTTGCTTCCAGACACTGTGTCTGGGATAATGTTGGCAGTTCAACAGGTGACCCAAGGTAATGTATTGCATTTGAATTTCCTGTATTATGCAGAGTAGATGTCACTTTGCTTTCTTGGAATAATAGTATGACCTAGAAAAAACAATTTAGCTAAATAAATGGATATTAACTGTGGGGAAATAAGCATATTGGATATCTTTGGAGAAGTTTTCCTAATTGTCTTTTTTCCTCTGTATTTTGATAGCTATTAAGCATTGAATAAACTTGAATGACATTACATTTTTTCACTGTTAAAATTCATACTGTTTTAGAGTGAAAGATTCATAATTATGGGAGAATCAGTTTTTATAACATGATCTTGTTGATATAGTTTCCTACTTTCACTGAATCAAGCTATAAAATTCTCCTGGCTTGAACACAATCGTTTTGGAAGCTAATTAGCAGCACACAATTACCTGTTGTAGCCTTGAGAGATGATATAAACAAGGAAAAAAGCTTTCTGTACATAAAGGAGGCTCTCTGCCAAGATTGGTATTTGCAAAGAGAATCCTGTGTGTCCTTAGAGCTTATGTTTTACTGTGTATGCCGATTTACTTCTGTATCACATTACCTACTACATCTATTTCTCAGTAAGAAATTTAAACTGGTGAGAAGTCTGATTTTAACTTTCCCAAAAGCAGACTAAATGATATTCTGGATTTAGGTAGGTGTTTCTATTGGTGAAAGCTACCGACTTAGTGTGCCTGTGTGTGTATTTGTTTGCCTTAAAGATATATCCATTGCAGTTCTTGGCTAATTCAAATAATTTTCTACCTATAGCAAGGAAAGGAACTAATTTCTGAACCTTGAGAATTTAGAGCAGTTTCCTTGGCATAGACACTGCAGGTTTATATTTCCTTGCAGTTTCACTACCTCCTTGGCTTTAACTATTATTTATATTGTTAAATTATAAGCACTCTTTTAAATAAATTATTCTGTAGCTGGAACAAACTGGTTTATGTATTTGTGATTTTAGTATGATTAGGAACATCTGCACTAGTGACTTTAGGATCCATAATACTGTCATACTTTATGGGATTCCATTTTACTGAATAGTCTTATATTTTTAATGACCATTTCGCCAATAGCAATGCATAGTAATATTTCAGAAAAATGCAAAGTAAATGACAGGTTTGGGCATTTTTGGACTTGCTTTTATTCAGTTTTAAATTCAAAATGAAACACTACCAATGTACTTTGAAAACTTAAGTGATGAACTTTTTTTTTTAACCAGATAGTTTCAGCATGTTTTAAATTTATTTTGCTTTAATTTAATGTAAAATGAAAAAGAATTATGTTTTTAATAATAATTTTAGTTTTTTACCTTTGGAAAATATCAAGTTAATAAGACAATTTGAGGATAAGATAAAGTTATCTATGGTATATCATTAGCGATATTATTTATGTAGAAGTTTCAGTAATTAATTATGTGGCTTTTATTTGGGTATAGATTTTGAGGGATTTTGTTTTATGAGTCATGTATTTCACTGGTTATGAAGGGACACATTGGCCAGCCCCAAGACTGATAAGAAGCACAGCACGTACCCAGCCCTAGTGTCTTGGGAAGTTATGAATCTGGCTGCTGGTTCTCTTGGAAGGCTACCAGTGAATGGATAAGACTACACTACAAAAACTTAAACGTTTTTGTTTGTGAAATTTAAGACTAATTATTTTTAAAATGTCTATTCTTTTAAAAACAATTTTCTCAAACTTTTTCATGACCATGTACTATGTATAGAGAGTTAAAAAGTGAAATGCAATAAGTTACCATTTGTTGTAAGAGGCAATGCCCTAAACCCTTGCATATATTATCTCCCTCTATCCTAACAGAATCCCAAGACACAGCAGTCTCCTCTCCATCTTCCACAGGAGAAAATGGAGGCTTAGAAGAGTTAGAAATTTTCCCTGGACCTCATACCTGATAAGTAGTGGAGTCAGGACTTGATTCCAAAGCCAACACCCTTAACATTTTCACTTTATACTGTACATTGCCAAAATAACCAGACTTTTCATAACACCAATGTTATTAGTAATAGAAGACATTTCTTTAGAAAGGTGTGACTATCCTTCCCTTCAAATCACTTTTGCATTAAGGTTTCATCCCTGCAGTTTTTAGATTCAAAGGCAAAGTGACAGGAAAAATAACTAGAGTGGGATACAGAGTAAGGAAGACATTAAATATCATTTCCTCTTGTTTGTCTGAATACAAGATTGGCAGTTATTATCAGCTCAATTTTCTAAGGAAAATTAGAAGAAAGAGGAATAATTTTTGTTCTTGCATCATAACACAAACAATAGGATCAAGCACCTTTTTTTTAGCTTTACCAATTTTTGAAGCAGCTGTTCAGTTACTCAGCATAGTTGAATTATATAAAATTGTCCAATTTAATGTTTCTTTTGACCTACGAAGATGGAAGGTTTATGTTTCAATCTAGTAGTTGCTTTTAGTTCTCTCAAGAGTGCACTTAAATTAAGAAGGATAATGGAAATTCATTAGAGTGTTTTCTATATGTCAAATACCAAGAAGCTGTTTTAAATTTATTTTAATAAAGTAAATCTTTACTTTATTAAAGATTTCCTAATTGTTAAATATAGATGCTTTTCTATTATCAGTAGCATTTTCTGTGTTGACTACAGTCTTTTTGAAATCCTTTATTCTCTTGGTTTTTAGACAGCACTCTTGTTTTTCTCCTGCTACCTGTCTGTCCTTCTCTTCTTATGATTCTCTGCAGATGTTCTGCTTCCCACCAAACATTGGTGTCCTGGAGATTCAAACCCTGGCCTTCTCTAAAAGCATAAAAGATGCTAATCACCTATTAATGAAACTTTCTTCTCAACTTGAGATACATATTTATTTATTAATTTTTTAAAACCAGCCAGATTATCAGTAAAATGTGATGTATACACTGCAAGACTACCTTTTCCAGCTTTCTTTGAGGTTACGTGTTGCCCTGTGATTATATTTTGGCCAAGGGAAAATAAGCAGAAGTATACTTCTTCCAGTCCTAGTCCATAAAAGTAATGTATGATCCTCATGTCCCCTATATGCTGGCAGGTATTAGTGCCCAAGGCAAATTTGAAAGCTATGTATTGGAGGTAGCATTGACTCTATCAGCCTTGGTTCCTGAGTGGCCTTGGAGATCCACATATTTAAGTATGCCTAACCTAGAATGTTCTAAATGTACTTCAAATGCAGTGTCTTCTAAAACAAACTGAATGAAACCTCCATTTGAAGCAGAACGATAATAATAACAACAGTAGTTTTTAGGCACAGATACAAGCAGTATTGTAAGAACCCTTGACATATATACAAAACTGAAGCTGGGAGAGGACAAACAGCTTGCCTGAAGTCACACAGCAAATGAATGGAAGAGGTAGGATTTGAACTCAAGTAATCTGGCTCCTGAGACTATGCCCTCATCTTTATGCTAAACTTCTTCTCTTAGACAGTCCTGCGCATTATTCTCAACTCTTTCCTCTTTTTGCCACCCTGCCCACTAGCATACGATCAGCTGCCAGCTTCTTTTATTTCTATCCCCTATCATTTTAACCAAGTAGTCTTGTTTCATGGCCCTGCAGCCGCTGTAATTCTCTGTCTGAACTGTTGAAACCATCATCATCTTATGGGTCTTCATTCCTTACTCTGTCTCCGCCTGTAGGCCATATTCCATACTGCAGCCAGAATAATCACAAAAATCTGAATGCATTGATCCTGTTCAGAATTGTTTAATGAACCTCTATTTTCTCTAGAGTAAAAGTCCAATTCTTCAGCATGTCCTATTAGATCATTAATAATCTGGGCCTCTTGACACAAAGCTCTACTCAAAGAGATCTCTCCTCTAAGAATCCCTCCCAATCTCCTAGGAAGATGTTTTCTTCCCTCCTACCCCCTTTGTACTTTTTACATACCACTTTGATAGGCATTAACATATTGTATTATAATATCTTGCAACAACTCTTTCCACACTAGTCTGTAAGCTCTGGAAACAAGACAATTTCTTAATCTATATATTCTTACCAGCTTGTGTATTGCTTGGCACATAAATGTTTTTTGGAAGAATTAAAACATTCTAGAAGCCACCAATTGTTCCATTGTAGCATGCCATCACTCTAGAGAGGAAACTGAATTTAAACTAATTCTTATGTTTTATTATACAAATAAATGTAATAAAGATACTGATAGTAAAAAAAATACTTTAAAATACAAGTAATTGATTTTTTCCAACTTCTCTTACTTTCTTGAAGTTACAAATTTGCAGGCCTCCTGACAAATCTGGTAAAAGATACGTTTTCTTTGTGCCAAACAATGTTAATTTTTTCTTCAGCCAACAGTAACAAATATGAATAGTTTATATAAAAGTCCAGATGCCCAGCTTCTCTTGAAAAATCTGGGGAGACGTGGCCATACAGGGCCCACATCCCCATGCGGCAAAATCTGCGGGCCTTAAGAGAGGCTACTCACTTTTGCCACAGCCCCCACTACTCATATGTTCACTGCCACCCTTCCTGCTGGTATGCCCATTACCTATCTAGCTCTATGAATGGCTAAATTTGTTTCCCCTGCCAAGACACTTTCTAACATATTTTGTTGAAATGCCTCTAATTTGCCCTTGAATAAAACCTTTATAGGGAGATGATATAATTTTAGCTTCTTCACCTAGAACCACAGAACCTTCAGGTCTGTTAGCCTGGGCTCATATATTTCAATATACTTCATTTCTTTATAATGATATGCATTATCTGTTATGATTTTTACAATGCGTTCTGGGAAGGAGTCCAGCACCTTTACTAGACTGCCAAAGGGGTGGTTACCCCTCTCCAGAGTAAATAGATATAATATAGAGATGTATAAAATAACATGTAGATGTATTAATTTCAAAAAAAGAAAGATAAAAGAAACTTCAGGTCCTTCTTTTACTAAGTTCAAGTATTTCCTAAAAACCACTTGTATTCTTAAAAGTATTTTTAACATTTGGCAGTTCTCATTAGTAATATCAGGTAAGAGCCTTTATATTTAGTATCTGCCGTGATGTTCTTTAATTGATATCTTGAAGATACCTTCACTGTCAAATATATTTTGTAGATAAGCAAACATTTGTAGAGAATGTCATTGACTTAAAACATGTCACCAACGTGGGTGGCAAGCTAAGCAGTATAAGACTCTGGTTTCTAAAGCATGTAGTGCACATTGCAGCCTGAATGACCACTTGGGGGAAAGAGTTTCTCTGTTTCCAACATGAAAACTCAAGCATTGAGACAGGGTGGAGACCTGAAATGCATGACTTGCCATATAAGAACCTAATCCACTGGGGTGGAATATGAGAATGTTGGCCTTGCATTCCAAGGGATCACCTAGACTTTTTCTTCTCAAACCATGTAACTTTTAAGCTGCCATAGGGTTGCCTGGTGTTCAAACCACAAGGTTTTGGGCTGCAGACAAAGATGGATGTTCCTTATAATTATGCAGAATGTGTGGCATTGCTGGCACCAAACCTTGTGTGTGGAAGCTGAGCTTCATTGCACTCCTGAGGGCAGCTTAGTGACATGCAGAACAATAAGTGGAAATTCCTGAGGCATACTGCATTGCACAGATTAAAGGCTTGTCTAGGAATGTTTCCCTGCATGGTCTCAGCTTTGGGGATACAGAATCCTAGCATTAGCCACGCATCTCTAACTTAGCTCCCTTAATCACTGTATCTTCCTGCTAGTAACTTTTCTCCAGGAGCAATGGCATCCAAATATTCCTAAATGAGTCTGAAGTATATTTTCCTTACCCCATGAAAATACAGAAGAGCTGTGACACATTTCTGTCTTTTCCTTCTCCATTTCCCCTCATCCCATGACCCAATCCCTCACTATAGCTCCAAGCTTCATTTGGTACTTTTGACTCCCTTTTTATTTTTCTTTAATGAAAAACAAGATGGTTTAGATGTTAAAGGACCCTGTACTTATTTATGTACTTATTTATGCTAAGTGCTAGGGAGCACTTAGCATAATGCTCCCTATAACATTTAGAGCTGTCCATATGGAAGAACCATGACCTTTAATTTTAGAATGTTGAAAACATGGCAAGATTTGCAACAAAATACATCGGCAGTGAGTGTTAGGATGAGATATGTGGTGTATCTTCTGTTTTTATCTGCTATGAACCATCCCTGCTCTTTTCAGTAACTGTATATCAGATTAGTTTGGGCGAACAACCCCTCTTCCATATTTAGTACAAGTGATTTAGGTGAGGTTCTATTCCTGGCACAGTGGATGGTGTCCAGGCTGATCAGGGGACTGAATGCCTCTACACCAGGATTCTCAAACTGGAGGCCTATTAGAACCACCTTGGGGATTAAAAGAACGCTAATATAAGGGTTCCATCTCTAGCAATGAAACCAGATTTTCTGGAAATTGTGCTTAGGCATTGAGGCATTCTTTCTTCTATTCTTCTTTAAAAATGTTGCGGTTTCTAATGTGAAATAGGTGAGAGCAGGATCTAGCCATAGTTACTGGACCAGCTGAAGGTTTGTGGGCCAAGATGTGATGATTAGCGTAGTTCCATACACCTGGCCAGTGACTGATTCAAGAATAAGGTCTGACCTCTAGGCATAAGGATATGAGTTCACTATACAAGGGGTAAACTATTTATTATTAAAATGGTAATGGCAATCTAAATGACCTGAGTGGTCAGTCTGGGTCCCAGTACATGTATGAGACCTTTTAGGCGGCCAAAACTTCCTTTGTGCTGAAACTGATGACCGTAGAGATAATGTGCCTCTACAGTTTCCCAGGACCTCCAAAGCCTGAAAATGAAGCCAATCCAGCAAAATGCATAGCAGAGAGAAACCGAGTCCTGATGACAACTACTACAGCCCTGACTCTCAATTTGCATGTGCACTTCTTTCCTTTGCTTATGTTGATTTAAGTTGGGTTTCTTCTAGTCACCTTAATGACACATTTGAGTGCTATTATAGTGTGAATGTGATATATACATTATTTCTAATATTATGAAACCCAGAAAGATAGGTATTATTCTACTTAAGAGCATCTCATGAAAATATGAGCTCTGAACATTAGGTGAATTGGCTCACTTCTAGGACTGCTAAGATGGATTAAAACCTAAAACTGCACTGCTCCATTCCTCATTCTTCACTGGTATCTGTTCCCCAGCTTGCTTCTAGCAAGACAGACATAGCCTGGGTGGGACAGGGGCTGACTCTGAGCCTCCCTTCACATCTACTCCTCAGACTGCCCCTTCCCATGATGACATGTCACCTGCCTTGATAAAATAAAATCCTGGATTTCCCACCAGAAGAGAGCTTTGCTGGTGAGAAGCAATACAATGAGCTATTACTCTTTCACCTGAGGTTCTCTCACGGCCCTCTGCTCCACAGAGTAGCTTAGGAGGAAAGAGGGAGGGGAGACATGCTTTAATACTGGCCTAAGCATCCATGAATAATAGATTTTACCATGTAGCAGAGGTGACACACAGATGAAATGTTTGAATAAAACTTTACTAAAGGCTAGAGAGCAATGAAAAGGGAAAATAACCAGGCTTACTGCCGTCCGCTTGGTTTGATCCCTCTTGTCTCAGCTGTTTCCTCTATCAGAACAGATGGCATCTCTAATGCTTACTACCCCCTGTTCAGAGCACTACTGCGGACATTTAACCTCTCCCTTTCTGAGTCCAAGAGGAAGGTCTGCTTTGGGCTCTCCTAACCATTTTAACATTGGAGATACCTGCACACAGGCAAGACTTGACTCCTATTCATAGCCAGGAGCCTCAGACAGCAGACAGCATAGTTTCTTCTCGTTTAACATCATTTCTCTAAATAAAAAAATTTTTAAAAACCCACATTTTTCCCCTTCATTCTTTGAGCTTAACTGCCTTTTCCTTCTATATAGTTTGTTTTTCATGAGCTAATCCATTTGTTTTTTATTTTAGGTTTGGAGGTACGTGTGAAGGTTTGTTCCATAGATAAACACGTGTCATGGGGGTTTGTTGTACACATTATTACATCACCCAGTGTATTAGTCCATTCTCACGCTGAAATAACTGAGAGTGGGTAATTTATTTAAAGAAGAGGTTTGATTGAACAGTTCCACATGGCTGGGAGGCCTCAGGAAACTTACAGTCATAGCGGAAGGCACCTTTTCACAGGGTGGCAGGAGACAGAATGCGTGCAAGCGTGGGAAATGCCAGACACTTATAAAACCATAAGATCTCATGAGACTCACTCATTATCATGAGAACAGCATGGGGGAAGCTGCCCCCATGATTTAATTACCTCCACCTGGTCCCCACTCCACATGCGGATTATGGGGATTACAATTAAGGTGAGATTTTGGGGGGTCACAGAGCCAAGCCATATAACCCAGGTATTAAGCTAATCCATTTTCATGGCTTTACTGCCACGGTTCTACTGGTTAATTGTAGGAATATATTTCCATCTTAACTCTTCCTTCCTAGCTCTAGATATAAATAGCCAGCTGCCTATTGGGCACAATCTCAGTGTCTCCCAGAGACAAATTTTGTAACTGAACACATAATTTTTCCTACCAAAAGTAGTCCTTATCCTCCATTCTTTATTATAATGCAAATCACCCCCCATCTACCCAGTTGTTCATGCCAGAAACCTGGGAGTGATCCTTCTTCCCCTGTACCCTCAACAACTATATTAAATTAACCAAGTTCTATAAATTCTTCCCTCTTAATGACTGTCTAATACACCTGATGCCCATTGTCCTCATGGCCACTTCCTTGATAATAGTAGATATAACCAACAATTGCTAAATGTTTAAAGTGTGCCATAAACTGTGCTAAGGATTCATTGTCTATTATATCAATTAATCTTCATAATGACCCTAAGAGTTTGATACTGTTATCTGTATTTAACAGATGAAGAAAAGTAGATTAATTTGCTAAGGTAATCCAGTTAGCATAAGGCAGAAGGAGTGTTTAAATGCAGGTCTTTCTGACTCCTAAGCCTGTGCTTCCACCTTAAGAGCCACCAAAATTTACCCTGCTAGGTATGATGTCTCTCACATACAGTTTTGTCCTTCTGTTTTCTATCTTGAACTGGAACAAAACTAAATTTTTAGTTAGATAGTGGAAACCTTGTTTTTAAAATTCCTTCAGCAACACTGCAAATACCTTTTTACCTGCTCTTTCACTCTGTGTTGTTCCCTTGCTTCACATGATCTCCTTGGTCTCTGTTTTCTTACTATCTTTATTCTCATCCCTTTCTATTTCTAGCTCCTTCCTGAAATTCCAAATACTACCCCGGGACTGAAACCACAGGCTTGCATTGATTACCTTCTATAGTATTGGGAATCAATGTTTAAACACCAGAAGACTTAATTTTAAAATTGAAGGCTTTCCCTCCCTTCATTTAAATATAGTCATCTAACCACACAGGTTTCATATTCCCACATGGCAACAATAGGCTGAAGTTGACTTTTGCCTGTACCCTTTATATGGACGTGGACTTTCTAATTTGCCATACCCTTCCACACTCCCGTTGTTTTGTACATCAGCACTGCTTAACACCTGCTGTTTTATTCTGCTCAGCTCTAGAACAGACATTCTCAAACTCAGCTCAAGCACAACTTGAGAAGGATTAGACTTCTGAAAATGCTTTTCAAGGCCTTTCAATTTCTGCATCTCACCTTTCCAGTCACACCTTGTTTAATTTCCCTTCAGCATCATATGTTCTATCTATATTGGACTGCACTTAGTATTCTAAAGGATCATGCTTCTTTGCCTCAGGACATTTGCAGATGCTGTTTCC
Source organism: Theropithecus gelada (assembly GCF_003255815.1). Classification (NCBI taxonomy): domain Eukaryota; kingdom Metazoa; phylum Chordata; class Mammalia; order Primates; family Cercopithecidae; genus Theropithecus; species Theropithecus gelada. Next base: position 93,656,318 of record NC_037676.1, read on the forward strand.
TCTAAAATGAATAATATTCCCCTGCCTTGTCCCTTTCATCTGATTATAACCTACCATATTTCAGGAATGGGTTTAGTTCAATAATTCTCAACCATGGCTGCATATTAGAGTCTCTTGTGGCACTGAACAAAAATACTCATGTCCAATCTCCACCCTAGATTAATTAAATCAGAATCTCTGGATAATTTAGGGCTAATAATTTTATGTTCTGTGCCTCAGCTTACTCAACTAATGAAAAAAATAAAAATAAAAATGAGCAGCCAGGGTTGAGAACTACAGGCTTTCAGAAAGCACTGTTGATACCTCTATTTTGTTTTTGCATGGTACTTATATCCTTAACTAACTTTATAGCATTTGTTTTTGATTCATATTTGATTTAGCACTGTATTAGTCCATTTTGACACTGCTGTAAAGAAATACCCGAGACTGGGTAATTTATAAAGGAAAGAGGTTTAATTGACTCACAGTTCCATATGGCTGGGGAGGCCTTAGGAAACTTACAGTCATGGCAGAAGGAAAAACAAGCACTTTCTCCATAAGGCAGCAGGAGAGAGAAGAGAGCAGGGGAAACTGCTATTTATAAAACCACATGGGACAAACCACCACTGTGATCCAATCTCCTCCCACCATATCCCTCCCTTGACACATGGGGATTATGGAGATTACAATTAGAGATGAGATTTAGGTAGGGACACAGAGCCAAACCATATCAATTGCCTAAGCCATACGTTCCTTGAGGGCAGAGATTATTTACAGTCTAGGAAGACCAATCACCTTGGCTTTAGCACTGAAAGTCCTGAGTTCCAGGAAATATCTTCAGCTCCTATCCCCAGTATTTGGCACAGAGTAAGTACTAAAATATTTGTTGACAGTGAACAATCATAATTGAGATAGATGGATGGGGTTTTCCTATGCCCATGCTCCTTCTGGTGGCTCCTCTCTTCATGGGAACTTTGTCTCTTTCTGTTTCTATTACTTAAGCTCTTAGGTCTGTTGGACTTGGGGTTTCTTGATCATAGTGATTCTTTATGTTCATGCTTGTGAGACCTCACCTGTGTAGCAAGTCACAGGAGGAAAGTATGATGTGATTGGCCTCAACCTCTCTAATGATTAGAAATACTGACCTTGGAGTAATAATGGTTGTTTGTGGACCGAAATAATGTGTGTTTACAGAAATTTGTCTTCACATAATTATGGTTGTTGAATATATGTAAATTTACCCCGGGAGACTCACTTGTAATAACATTTAACCCTAATCCCACTGATATTGTAAACTAGACAGCTGGTTATACTGTGGTTTGCTAATAACTATTTGAAGACCACCACAAACCAGTTACCACAGAGAAATAACTTTCATCATTGCCCACACGATTTGGGTTGGATTTTTTATGTGTAATTCTTGGAAGTACTTACCATCACCTAATTATTTTGTTTTTAAGAGTACTAATCCATCTTGCTAGGATTCTTTATTCATTTCTATTCAAAAAATATTTGAAAGAATACAGCCTTTTGCTATGTTCTTGGAAAGCAATAGAGGAGTATAAGACAACAATCCAGCCCACAAGGGGCTTATTATTTTTTCCGTCTTCAGAAATGCATACAAAAGTATATGAGAATATGATCTTGTTATTTTAACCTTGAAGATACCATTCTAGTGTGGGTATTTAAGGGTGGGAACATTTTCTTAATGAAAGTTTGTAGAGTATTGGTTTCAGCCACTTTTTGCCTTGAATAGATTGTATAACCCAGGAAGTCGCCAAAGAATTCTGTGTTTTTATTTAGGAACATGAAGACTAGTACAATCTCATCTACGTAACATAACATGAAATGACTATTTGGTGGTAAAAATTGGATCAACAAACTGGCAGTCTTAAAAAGCTATCAAGGTTTGATTCGCTACGGATATATATTATATGGTGTGGAATTTTAAGAAATCGGGTTCTGCTAATCACTCCTTCCCTAGAAAGGATCTCAAGGGAACTGTACACAGAGGTAACATCTAGGGAAGGGCAACCATTGTCCCACTTAATCAGCTGAGTTAGTGTGCAAAGCATAGCTCTAGCAAAGCTGGAGTGGAACAAAGCAGTTTCGACCTGATATCCAGGAGGAGTTTCTTTCTTTCTTTTAAAGCTAAGGTTTGGATACACTTGTGGGGAAAAGAAAGAGAAACTTAGAGCTTACCTTGAGGCAGGCCCTGGTCCTTTTATTATGCCAGTAGCATGGATTAGGAAATAGCAGAAGAGAGTAAAACATACCATTGACATGAACTCCTCCTACCAGGAAGTGTATCCTCTTCAGAGTGTTCAACTTTGACCCCTCCACTTAGCAGCATTCCTCTTGGAGGAGGTAGTAGACACAAGAGGTCTGAGAATTTCTGCTCTACAGCTTGAGCTGAGGTTGTGGTACTGTGTCTGGAGATAGCTGGATAGAATCAAGACATTGCCAAAGGTAGGATTTAGGTCCCGTTCGGGGAAGTTAGCTAAGACATATAAACTCAGCCTGGTGAGTGTAAAGTTTAGCACTTGAATGTCAACCAGTAGGACTGGTTGACACAAAAAGTAAAACTGGGGAATCAAGTATCTGACGCTTAGGCAAAATGAAGAAACTAGTCAGGATTAGAACCCAGGGCCAAAGTTCTGGGTAGAAAGGAGTCTGAATTACAGTCTAGGAAGCCAACAGCAATGATAGATCTGTGTTTTCTAATTTTCTACCCAGTGTCTGAGCAGTCTCCAGATTTTGGTGGGTAAACCTGAGCCCATGGAAGACAGTGAGAAGATGCACCTGGCTGACAAGAGAAGTAAGGGAAGAAGGCATCAGCCAGCAGCTGTCATGGAAGGTCATGTGTTGGTTTCCCCTGTCCTCGCATTAGAATATCAGGTTGGCCTCTTGGCCTCTTGTGGACTATTGTAGACCCACAAGAATAGGAGTTATTTGACTCTTTTTTCTCCAGAATATGGAGGGTCAAGTGATTAGCACAATCTCAGCTCTTTATGCTCTTTAGTTTTGAAGAGGGAGTTTTATTGATATTGACTTTAAGAATTACCTCATTATTAAAATTTTATAGACTATAAAATGTTTGATACTTTGATAATGCACTCATAAATCTTGAAGGTTATTGAATAAAGTGCTTAATATAAATATTTAAACAATTATTAATATAAAACCAATATTTTAACATTTAATAAGTAAACCGTTATTTAGGATAATTCTGAATAATTGTTAATAATGTAACCATGTGCCACTATGCATAAATCTTACCTTGTGCGCTGTGAATCTCTTTAACTTACAAACATTATCTGTACTCAAACCGATTCTATGTCAAGTTTTTTCAGTTGCAACACAGTAATCAATAGTAATTTTAGGACTACAATTTTACGGAAAGGAAATTGGCTCTGAAAAGTAATTCTCTGGTCCCAATTAGATTCATAATATATGCTTCTCAGCTAAAAGTTATTTCAGTTCTGCAAGTCTCTGAAGTAAAAACTGAACTATAAAGGGACAACCATCAGGCAGATATGGATGATATTGGAAGGCAGATATTGGAAATCTGTTATAATGGTTTCTTTTTTGTACTCATCATTTTTGCTGCTTTGACTATTTATGACCATGCTGCCTTGACTTTATAGCCTTGGTTCTTTATATTAATCATAGATACAAGCACTTGCAACATTGTATCATTTAATTAAACAAACTGAATAGGAGATTTAAGTTTATCTCTTATTTTAAAAGAGAATCCTTCTTGACTGAAAGCAACTGTAAGTGCAAATTTCTCCCTTTACTATGGCATTTAAATCTTGAAGATGCCATCTTAAGAGGATGATAATTACATCCAAACCTATACAAATGCTGACATTTATTTAACTCTTTCTTTGTGCCTGCCCTGTGTTGGGCCATAAGCTCCCTTTCTTCTGGGCTTTGCCTGGAATATTCTCTTAGTTCCCTTCTTTTCTTCCTATCACCTTTGCAGGGTTCCTCCTCCAAGACTTAAACAACACTACTGTAATCCTTCTGAAATGGGTTAAGTCTCTTATGTGATCCTGTAACTTCCAATACTTCTTTCTTTCTAAAAACTTCACATGTAAATATTTATTTACTCTGGGTATTTCCTGTTAAACTCTGAGATCTGTAGGTGCAGGGATAGTATCATGTCTACTTCATTTATCACTTAATTTCTTGTGACTAGTTAAGTGATTAGCACAAAGGAGTTGTTCAGTAAATATTAGTTGAATAAAAAATCATATTAATAGGGATTATCTTTCCTTTTTTTTTTAACAGTAGAAAACTGAAGTTCAGAGAGGTTAAATAACTTGTATAAAGTCTCAGCCAAAAAGAGATGAAACTGAGATCCAAATCCATGTTGCTCTGCTTTCCTAAATGTTACTACCCCTAGGGCTGGTCCAGAGGACAGCTAGTTAGTGCCAGATGCATTGGGCTTTGTGCTGCAAAACCAAGTAAAATAACATATGGGAATCCACTTATCACAGGAAAAGTTCCTGCCTGCTGAGACTCATGCATCTACAGCTTTCCCTGGAATTGAAACACATGTCTCCAACAAGCTCAAGCAAACTAATTCTAACATTGTCCCCCAGAAGCACCAGGAGAAAAATCAGAATCATTTAACTGAAGCACTCCTAAATGTTACATACAAGGAGGGAAGCTATGGTGTCAGCACAGATGTATCCCTGGACAGGCAATGGCCCTACCAGCCTGACACTTTAAAACAAAATAGGAACTTCATGGGAACCTGCAGAATAGAAGCTAGGGAAAAAGAATAAACCTGGAAAACCAAAATGCTGCTCAACCCACTCCTTATACCTGAGCCTCCTGGAAGATCACCACACTAGATTTGCCTCCAATCTCTCTCCAGTGCTCCCCATGATGTTGTTTCTATTGTTGATATCTCTCTATTATAGGCTACTTATTCTCCCACACTAGCCCACTATTGGATTCAGACACTTCCAAATTGCTTCTTTAAGAGTACTTGCTTTCATGGTTTCCCAAACCTCATTAAGTACTGTATATCTGTTCAGGAGGTTACTTTCCAATTTTTTTTTTGTTTATAATTGACATGTAATTGTACATGTTTATGCAGTACAGTGTGATGTTTTAATATATATAAACCTTGTATAATGATCAAATCAAGGTAGTTATCACATCTATCACTTCAGATCTTTATCATTTCTTTGTGGTAATAAATTTCAGAATCTTCTTTTCTAGCTATCTTGAAATATACAATACATTTTATTAGCTGCATGCTACTATGTAATTGAGCATCAAAATTTATTCTCCTATCTAACTGTAACTTTGTGCCCATTGACTAATTTCTCCCCACTTCCTCTCCCCCATCCCCTCCATGGCCTCTGGTAGCCACTATTTTACTCTCTACTTCTATGAGATAAACCTTTTTAGATTCCACATGCAAGTGAGATTATGTGGTATTTTGTCTTTCTGTGTCTAGCTTATTTTACTTAACGTAATGTCCTCCAGGTTCATCCGTGTCTGTACAAATGACAGAATTTTATTCTATTTTTATAGCTGAATAATTCTCCATGGTTTATACTGCAGTTTCTTTATTCATTTGTCTGTTGATAAATACTTAGGTTGATTTCATCTCTTGGCTATTGTGGATGGTCCTACAATAAACATGGGAATGCAGATCTCTCTTCAACGTACTGCTTTCAATTCCTTTGGATATATACCCAGTAGTGGAATTGGTGGATCATATGGTAGTTCTATTTTTAATTTTCTGAGGAAGCTCCAAACAATTTTCCATAATGGCTATGCTGATTTACATTCCCTCCAACAGTATATAAGAATTCCCCTCTTTCTGCATCCCCACTAGCATTTGTTATTGATTTATTTTTTGTCTTTTTGATCATAGCCATTCTAATTCGGGTGAGGTGCATCATTGTGGTTTTGATTTGCATTTCCTTGAATATCACTGATGTTGAGGTGGGTTTTTTTTTTTTTTTTTTTTTTTTTTGCCTATTTCTTGATTGGATTGTTTGGATTTTCTGTGTGTGTGTGTGTGTGTGTGTGTGTGTGTGTGTGTGTGTGTGTGCGCGCGCGCGCGCGCGCGCGCTTTTCCAGTTTTTTTGGGTTTTGCTATTGAGTTGTTTGAGTTCCTTTTATATTCTGAATATTAACTGCTAGTTAGATGCATAGTTTGCAAATTCTCCCATTATGTAGGTTGTCTCTTCACTCTGCTGGTTGTTTCCTTTGCTATGTAGAAGCCCTTTCATTTGATATAATCCCATTAATCTATTTTTGCTTTTGTTGCCTGTGCTTTTGAGATCCTATCCAAAAAATCCTTGCTCAGACCAATGTCCTGAAGCATTTTATTTATAATTTTTTTAGTGGCTACATAGTTTTGGGTGTTACATTTAAGTGGTTAATTCATTTTAAGTTGATTTTTGTATATCATGTTGTTTTGGTTAGTATGGCTCTGTAGTATATTTTGAAGTTAGGTAGTGTGATGACTCCAGCTTTGTTCTTTTTGCTCAAGATTGCTTTGGCTATTCAAGATCTTTTATGATTCCATACACATTTTAGGCTTTTTTTCTGTTTATGTGAAGAATGTCATTGATATTTTGATAGGGATTGCATTTAATCTGTAGATATCTTTGGATAGTATGGACATTTTAATGATATTAGTTATTCCAATTTATGAACATGGGGTGCCTTTTATTTGTGTCTTCTTCAATTTATTTAATCTATGTTTTATAGTTTTTATTGTAGAGATCTTTCACATCCTTGGTTATATTTATTCCTAGGTATTTTATTTTATTTTTGTAGCTATTGTAAATGAGATTGCCTTCTTGAATTCTTTTTTGTATAATTCATTTGTAGCATACAAAATGCTTTTGCTTTTTTTATTGATGTATATTGATTTTGTATCCTAAAACTTCACTGAATTCATTTATTAGTTCTAACAATTTTTTGGTGGAGACTTTAGGACTTTCTAGATATATGATCATGTCGTGTGCAAATAGGGGCAATTTGACTTCCTCCTTTCCAATTTCAATGCCCTTTATTTCTTTCTCTTGCCTAATTGCTCTAGGTAGGACTATCAGTACTGTGTTGAATAAAAGTGAAAATGGACATCCTTGTCTTGTTCCAGATTTTTGAGGAAAAGTTTTCAACTTTTGTCCGTTCACTATGATGTTAGCTATGGGCCTGTGATATGTGGTCTTTATTGTGTTGAGGTGTATGTCTTCCATACCTAAATTGTTGAGAGTTTTTATCATGAAGTGATGTTGAATTTTATTAAATACTTTTTCTGTATCTATTGAAATGATCATATGGATATTTTTCTTGATTTTTTAATGTGAGATATTGTGTTTACTGGTTTGTGTATCCTCAACCTTCCTTGCATCCCTGGGATGAATCCTAATTGATCATGGTGAATGATTTTTTTTTTTTATTGTGTTGCTGAATTCAGTTTGCTAATATTTTGTTGAGGATTTTTTGTATTTAACTCCATTAAGCATATTGGCATTCCCCCCACCTCTTTTTTGTTGTTGTTGTTGTGTTCTTGTCTTATTTTGGTATCAGGGTACTGCTAACCTCATAGAATGAGTTTGGAAGTATTCTCTCCTCTTCAATTGTTTTGGAAGACTTTGAGAAGAATTGACATTAGTTTTTCTTTAAATGTTTGGTAGAATTCAGCAGTTAAATCATCAGATTTGTGGCTTTGCTTTGATGAGAAGAGTCTTTATTATTGCTTTAATTCCATTACTAATTATTGGTTTGTTCAGGTTTTCTATTTCTTCATGATTCAGTCTTGGTAGGTTTTATGTGTTTGAACATTTATCCATTTCTTCTAGATTTCCCAATTCATTGGTTAATAGTTGTTCACAATAGTCTTTTATGACCTTTTGTATTTCTGTGGTATCGATTGTAATATCTCCTTTTTAATATCTGATTTTATTTATTTGAGTTATTTCTCTTTTTTGCTTGGTTAGTCTAGCTAAAGGTTTGTTTATTTTTAAAAAACCCAACACTTTGTGTTCTTGATCTTTCATATTTAAAAAAATCTATTTTAAAAAAATATTTCTGTTCTGATCTTTGTTATTTCCTTTTACTAATTTGTGGGTTAGCTGTTTTTCTAATTTGTTGAGGTATAACATTAGGTTGTTTACTAGAGATCTTTTTACTTCTTGGATGTAGAGATTTATTGCTATAAACTTCTCTCTTAGAACTGCTTTTACTGTATCCTATAGGTTTTGGTATGTTGTGCTTCCATTTTCATTTGTGTCAAGGAATTTTAAATTACCTTCTAAATTTCTTCATTGATGCATTATTATTCAGGAGAATGTTATTTAATTTCCATGTATTTCTACAGTTTCCAATATTCCTTCTGACACTGACTTCTATTTTTATTTCATTTAGGTCAGAAAAGATACTTGATATGATTTCATTTTCAAAAATTTGTGAAGACTTGTTTTCTGACCTAATATATGGTCTTTCCTGGAGAATGTTCCATTTTCTGTTGAGAAGATCTGTCCATTGCTGAAAGTGAGGTGTCAAAGTCCCCTACTATTACTGCATTGCAACTGATCTCTCCCTTTAGATCTATTAATATTTGATTTATATATTTGGGTGCTACAGTATTGGGTGTATGTATATTTGAAGTGGTTATTTCCTTTTGGCATATTAACCCGTTTATCATTGTATAATGTCCTTATTTGTCTTTTTGAAACCATTCTTGACCTAATGCCTATTTTATTTTAAATAAGTACAGCTACTCCTGTTTGGTTTTGGTTTCCATTTGCACAGAATATCTTTTTCTATCTCTTCACTTTCAGTCTATGTGTGCCTTTAGAGATGAAGTGAGTTTTTTGTAGGCAGGATATGGTTGAACCTTATTTTATTTTAATTCATTCAGCCATATTCAAAGTGTCACTGACCGTGACACACTGTGTGTTTCTTCATTTGATAATTTAATCTATTTGCATTTAATGTTATTATTGATAGGTCAGAATTTACTACTATCATTTTGTTTCTTGTTTCTGGTTGTTTTGTAGTTTCTTTTTGCCTGTTTTCCTCTGTCACTGTCTTTATTTGTGATTAAGTGACTTTCTCTAGTAATATGTTCTGCTTCTGTGCTATTTATTTTTAGTGTATCTATTACAGATTTTTTCTTTGTGGTTATTATGAGGCTTACAAAATATTTTTGTAGTTATAACAGGCTATTTTAAACTGATACCAACTTAATCTTGATCATCAAGCAAAAAAAATGAACAAAAACAAACTTTGCACTTTCATACCAACTCCTCCCATTTTGACTTTTTGATGTTTCAGTTTACATATTTTATGTTGCCCATTTCTTAACCCATTGTTGTAGTCATTATTGTCTTTAATAGTTTTGTTTTTTAGTTTTCATACTAAAGATATAAGTGGCTTATACACCACAATTACAGTATAAGAGTATTCTAAAATTTTTTGTACTCTCACTTTTACCAGAGAGTTTTATACTTTTTGATGCTTTTTTGTTACATGTCAGCATACTTTTCTTTTAGCTTAAAGAACTTTCCTTAGCATTTTGTGTAAGGCAGGTTTTGTACTGATGAATTTCCTCAGATCTTGTTTGTGTGGTAGTCTTGATCTCTCCTTCACATTTGAAGGTTAACTTCGCTTAGTATATATAGTGGTATGGTATTCTTGGATATAGTATTCTTGGATAACAGTTTTTTTTGTTTGTTTTCTTTTAGCACTTTGAATATACCATTCTACTGTCTCCTGCCTTGTGGGGTTTCTGCTAATAAGTCTTTTGAAAGCCATATTGGAACTCTGTTCCATGTGATACATTCCTTTTGCTGCTTTGAGTATTCTTTATTTGTCTTTGGTGTTTGCTAATTTGACCATAATTTGCCTTGGGAATTTTCTCTTTGTGTTGAATTTTATTGGTTACTTCCAAGGTTCCTATTCCTGGATGTGGCCATCTTTCTCCTGATTTGAGAAATTTTCAGCCATTAATTTCCTAAATATGCCTTCCAGTCCTTTTTCTCTCTTTTTTAAGTGTTTCTGGTAAGTAGAGATTAGTTCACTTGATGGTGTCCCATTTTTTTTTTCTCTTTTGATTGGATAATTTCATATGTTCTGAATTTGAGCTCGCTTATTCTTTCCTCTGTTTCATCAAATCTACTGTTGAAGCTTTGTATTGAGATTTTCAGGTTAGTTATTGTATTTTTTATTTCAAGGATTTCTCTTTTTTTAATTGTTTATATTTATTTGTCAAATTTCTCATTTTCTTCCTGGATTGTTTTCTAAATTTAATTTTTTATTTTTTTGTGATTTTCTAAATTTTTTAAAAAGTATTATTCTGAGTTCTTTGTCAGCCATTTCATGGATCATCAATTCTTCTTGGTCCATTATTAGAGCTCTGTTGGCTTCTTCTGTGGTCTCATATTTCCGTGAGTTTTCACAATCCTTGTATCTTTATATTGATTCCTGCGCATTTGAGAAGATAACCACTTCTTTCAGCTTTTGGAGGTACTCTTTGGTAGTCCTAGGGCTTTACTACTTAATATTGGAACTTAATCGCAGGCCTGCTATTCCTTTCCATTCTGGGGAGAACCTGTAGTGAGCATCAGAACTTAAATGCTGCACCCAAACTAAATCACTGCCTTGCCATTGTTTCCTGGCCTGGGGGAAGTTTACTATGATCACTGGAACTTAAACACTGCACTATAACCAAAACACAGAACTGCAGTGCTTTCCAGGCCTGGGAAAGACTTAAAGGAGCACCAGCACTTAATTGCCAGTGTTTTAGTTGTTCCCAGTAAAGGGGACAGCTCCACTTGAGCACTAGGGATTTGTGAGAAATCCAGCCAGGGTTTCAGGCCTCAGGTGGTTATTTTTTAAAGCTCTCAATGAACAAATACTCTTGCCACCCACCAATCTCTGGTAGCCATTGAGCACGTGAAATAGGTAAACTGAGTGATTCAGGAGTCTCTCTAAGGGATATTTCTTACAGAGGAAGTTACTGCGAACATTCTGAGAAATTCAAATTTCTATGAATTAAGTTCTTTTCCTTGGTCAAATAAATTGTTCTTTTCCCTAGTTTTTAGGACCTTTACCCTTGAGATCCCCCTGAATTTGCCAGCATCATCTTAACTTGGTAGTTGGTTAAAACAGGACTGTATTACTAGTTATCCAAGAGGTTTCTAAAGTACCAAGGATCTTGGTAAGGTTTCTGCTAACCAGCACCACTGTCTGCAAGTACCATCAAGAAGAAAATCTGATATGGCTCTCCTCTGTCAAGATCTGAACCACTTAACTCTGCTGTAGTCATAATGACTGTTTTCCCAGTCCACTATAACTAAGGTATTATAATTTATCTTGCTTTGTACTACTAGCTTTTCCTGTTGTTGCATGTCTGCTTCTCATCTTTAAGATAATGCCCAAATATTATTTTCTCACTGGAGCCTACCCCAACCATTCCATTTCACATTTCCTCCCTTCCATGCTCTCCGAACTTTCCTCATGTCTTTTATTCTGCTCTGATTTTTCTTTTTCATAGCACTAAATAATTTATATATTTTGTGTCAATTGTTTATTGTTGTATGCTGCATATTCTCTTGCATACACTATGACAGCAGGGATTGTAGCCTATTTTTAAAAAAGATTTATCCTAAGTGGCTAGAATAGTGCTGGAAAATAGTAGATAATTCTACTAATGCTTGTTAAATGGATAAATATTATTTTAGCTGCTTCTTACTAAGCTCAGACAACTTGGAGACCACCATTTTCTTATATACTTTCTTCATCTGAATGCAAAGTTAGAGATAAAGAACCAAAGTATATGGGGAGGAAAATTCTTGTCCTCTGCTGCTTCCAGGCTAGGAGGTGGTCTAGAGAAATCTTATAGAAAGTTAGACCTTCACAAAAACACTGAAACATGCCAGGGGATAATTCCTGTCTACCTTTACCTAGTTATGGGTGTTCATGCAGAAAGAGTGTCAGGATCTACAAGAAGATTTTGTGCTTAGTACCTCCTAAAAAAATAGCCTTTAACACTGTTGGGTTGTTTCTGGCCTCTATAATGAACTTCTCAGTTTCATTCTATGTCTCGTTCACAGTCTTCTTGATGATAACTGCTTGGCCTTGCTTACCCTTTCATCTACCTTATAGTCAGGACCTTCCTTTTGTCTTTGATCCTTTGCCTCTCTCCTCATATTATCTGTTACTCTAGGTAAATATATAATTTTCAGAATCCTTTCTGTGTTCACCTGGGCTTCATGGAAGAGACCATGGTACTTTGCTTGATATACAATAGTTTACTAATAAATGGCAGTAATTCTTAGTATAATAGTCCTTAATAATAGATGTTTGTAATCTTAGTGGACCCCTGGAAACAAAAGCAACCAATTAAAATCATTGTGGTAGGTACTGCAAATGAAGAATATATAGCATGAACTAACATCCTTAAAAGCATGATCAGCTCTTCCTGGAATGGGGATGAAGTCGGTAGTCAGCAAAAGTTTCAAGAGAAAATTATGTTTTTAACTGATCTTGAAGGCTACACAAAAGTGTACTAGATATCACTGACAAAGGGCACTATAGACAGAGGAAAAACATATGCAATGACAAGAAGAATGAAAGTTTGTTTAAATACTTTCTAGTAATATAATTTGGTGTGAATTGAAAGTGGAGAATTTAACATAGTCTAGGTCATAAAAGGCTTGTATGATACAGAAAAAAAAGAATTTGGGTTGATTTTAGAAGGCGATGGAGAGCCATTGGTGGATATTAAGATGGGCTATGGAGGGGCATGTGTTTTATAATAATTTCTCTGGCAGCAGCTTACATTACATGCTTGGAAGAGGCAAGAGGCTAGTTAGGGGAGACTAGTTAGGAGAAATTATCTCTGGAAAATAAAGCATTGCTATCTGACCAGACAAAGGCAGAAATAGTGGCAGTAGGAATAGAAAAGAGGGACAAATTCCATCCATATTAAATGGAATAGATAAGTTTAGATCACACCCTTTATATTACACCCTTTTATGTAATATAAGGGTGAAAAAAAGAGACTCTTTTGATGACTTCCAGGTTTCTTAATTGGGTGACTGGATGGGTGGTGATGCCATTTTCTGAGACAGAGCATAAATAAATAAAACAACCAGTGTTGTTTTTGTTTTGTTTTTAATGCATGTTGTTTTGTTGTTATGGAGAGGTTGGTGGTGAGAGGGACCAAAAGAAACAATTTCCATTTTGTATTTGTTACCTAAGTGCCTATAGGACCTCTTGTTATCCATTTGGGTCTAGACCTTAGGAAGGATATCATAAAGATGTGTATATTGTGGTCACGGTATGGGATTGGATCAGATAATTAATGGATAGTTTGTAGAATAGAAAGAGAAATTAGGATGGAAGCAACCTTGAAAACACTGACATTTAAGAGTGGTAAGAGCTAGAAGAGGCAGGGGAGAAGATATGGTCTATGAATATCAGGGTGCTCTGGGAGCCAAGTGCTGAAATAGTTTAAACAAAGGTATAGTTGACAGGGCCAAATGTAGCAAACTTAAAATGTATATATGAGACATACAGTTCTCAGGACAGAAAAAATAAATGATTAGAAACCCAAAGAGTAAAATTTAAGAAGAATATAACACTGGAAAGTATGCTTAGTGACAAAATCAGCTATAACCAAATAACTTCATGACTTTTCAGGAAGGTAGGCAACTTAGAAAGACCATTCATTTGTGAAAGTTTGTTCATCTATCAACTCCCACTTCGAGTCTTATCTTCCAATAACACTTTTTTAAAATTATGTTTCTCATAATTTTCTACTTTCTCTGAATTTTGGTTAAATTAATTATCCTATAAATTGAACATATAATTGTTGAATGTCAGATGAGACTTTGTGTTAGTTGAGGACCTTGTAATTCATATCTTATGTTCCTTTATATCTCTCATGGAATTTCATATGGATTTGGAGACACCATAAGAGCTTTATAAATAATTAAGAACAACTGTCAGAAAGACCTCAGTTTTGAACTTTGGATGTGTCACTTGAACAAGTTCTTCAGCTGCTCTAAGATTTAGTATTCCAATATGTAAAATAGGGACAATAATACCTAGTACACAGAGTTGCTTTGAAAAACAAATGAGAGAATATAAGGTGCTCAAGGCAGAATCTAGTACAAAGGAAATATTCAATAAATGCTATTATTGTGACCTTATTATTATCATCTATTCCTCACTAGAACATAAACTAGGATATGACATTTATAAACATCAACTCCACAAAGACGAAGATCTTTATTTGGATTTGTCTTAGTCAATTTTGTGCTGCTATAATAAAATGCTGAGATTGGATAAATTATAATGGACAGAAATTTATTGGCTCATAGTTCTGGAGGCTGGGAAGTCCAAGGCTGAACAGCTGTCATCTGGCAAGTGCCTTCTTTCTGTCTTATAACATAATGGTAGACAGACAAGGAGGGAGAGAGAGAAACAGAGAGCAAGAGAATGAGAAAGAGAGAGGGGAAGAAAGACAGATAGAGAGCACTAGTGAATGCAAGAGTGTGTGCCAGAGAGGGTGACCTCACTTCCTCAATAATGGCATTAGTCCATTCACAAGAGTGGAGCCCTGATAACTTAATTCTTAAAAGTATCACTTCTTAATACTCTTATACTGATAACTAAATTTCAACATGAATTTGGAAGAAGCAAACATTCAAACCGTAGTAGAGTTGTTAATTGATGTATCTCCAGTGCCTGGCACATAGATAGGTGAATTATGCATACAAGGTGCTTAATTCAAGACATTTCTAGAATTTTCTACACTTCTAGATTTTAGCTCTGCTACCTGAAGGTAAGAAGATAAGGAGGTGGAGAACATTAGCTTTGCAATAAATCTTTTGAAAACAATTAGGTCAGACAAATTCTAGACATCTTTTTAAGGGCACTCTCTTATCTCAAATTGGTCACTGACTACCAACTTCCTTAATTTTTACCCACTGCTTCCAACTCAGAACCAACCAGAGAAAGCCAAATATACTTCCCAAAGCAATTACATAGGTTGCTCTACTTCTAGTTAGCCTGCTTCCAGTTTCTCCATGTTAATTTTTCTCCAACCTGAATGCACTTCAAGCCTTCCCTTTTTATTCACTGTTAGGTTTTCCTGCTCCCCTACCTACCGTTCAGTCTCTGGGAAATGCTAACGATGCATGACTGACTCCCTTGCTATAGCCAACTGCAAATAAATAGTACCTACTTAAAAAAAAATTGCCAAGGATGGGTACTTTGAAACTTACTTCTAAATATCACTGAGATCAATTACTGGATAGATACCATTTAACATCTGCAGGTACTCTATGCATAAATGCGCACATATTCTGTCTCTCTTCCACTTCTCTTATCTCCCTAACCCTCGTCTATCTAGTTAAAAAATAGAAACAGAAAAAGAAAACAAACAAATCCAAAACAGCATAGGAAGCTATGCCATATAGCTTAATTAGCATTTTAGACTCACTCTCTATATATTGAATATATATAGAATATATAATTGTAATATATAACAATATAGAATATAGAATTTTGGGTCTCTGGGCATGTAGCCAGCACTTACACGATAACTGAGTAGAAGATTATTATTATTATTATTTTTGAGATAGTGTCTTACTTTGTTGCCCAGGTTGGAGTGCAGAGGCATGTTCACCGTTCACTGCAGCATTGACCTCCCAGTCTCAAATGATCCTCCCACTTCCATCTGCTGAGTAGCTGGGACTACAGGCATACATCTTTCACTGATTTTTTTCTTTAAAATTTTTTGTAGAGACAGGGTCTCATTGTATTGCTCAGGCTGGTCTTGAAACCCTGGGCTCAACCTCGTTGGTCTCTCAAGAGCTGGGACTATGGTTGTGAGCCACCATACCTGGCCTAAAAGAATATTTTAATGAATATTTTGTATGCTTACATGATACATGTGGATCCATGATCATTCTCTTTTAGCTTATTGTGCCTAAACTTTGGGGGATTGCTGGGGAATGGCACTGTGCAAAGAGAAACATCATTACTGCTTTGGTATGATGTCGGGTGTCCAAGCCACTTACTCCTCTAAGGATAAATTGTGTGAGAAGGGAGTGCTGTCCTGGACCATGACTGTATGCACCGGTCTGACCAGACAATCGCCTCTCAGTCTTGCTTACAGTCAGAGATTAGCGTTGTGTGCCTTTTCTCTTGCTTGGTATTTCCTCATTTTCATGTGGGCCTTAATGTTTGCTATTGCACACTTATCCTCTTGAAGCCGGTGAGCTAACTAATCTTCTCCAAAAATAACTGGATTATCTTTAAGTAGTAAATTAACCCTTTCAGAGCATGATGGCTGTGTATAATCAATTTTTGAATTAATTAAACAATCACAATCTGAAAAGTGATATCATCCCACATGCATGGTCTGATGTTTACTTACATAATTCTGTCACTTTATGGCCAAGGGATTGCTTCCTTTTTTTTCCCCCTCAAATTTTGAATATAGCTAAATAACATCTCTTCTATTAAAATATCAAAAGATAGAAATCACAAAAAGACTTGCCATTTTTTATTAGTGATCTTGAAAAAATAATTCATATCATTTCAAAATCTAGTTTAAGAAAACAAATTCACTACTAAATTGCATTTGTATATTATTTTATTGTTACTATTATCTTGCATTCATTTGACATTTTTTTACTTTTCAAAGAAGTCATTGATTTTATGTGGTGCTATGAGCCCCATTTTTGTTCATAAATCCTGGGTTCCATTAAATACAACTACAGTGAAAATTCTAGCAGATACTAGGAGTTAGAGACGGTGTTCATCAAAATTCTTCTCCAAATCAGGCCCCCTTGTAGCCAAGATCATTTCTTCCTTCTGAGCTGAACTGGACCTGAACTGACCATTCTCCTTTCCTTCCTCTGGTAATTGGACTCTATGGGAGTTAGAAGCTATGTTGGGACTCTCATCAGGATTCACACTTGACTGTCCTTCTTTCTACTTGGGTTAAAATTTGCTGAAGCAGAAATAATTCCTTGGCCAACAATCTCAGACAAAGCCATAAATTGCTGATCTTTTAAAATGCACTTCATCTTATCATCTGCTTCCTTCCATATCCCATAAACTTTTGATTTTCTTCCATTTAACGTTGAGACCCAGAAAACCAGAAACCACTGTTGCTGTCACTTTCTCTTCCTAACCTAGGGGTCTCAGAGTCTGAAGTAAAAATGGTAAGAAGAAACAAATAAATGGTATATTTCATGTATTTTGCATTTCAACACACATGCATGCCTCTGGTTCCTGTCATCCTTAGAATTCTTGACATGGAATCAAGTCCTTTCTCAATGAGCCCTCTTTTCCCTTGCTTTCCTTCTAATACTGTGATGTGTGTCCTTCTCCCTGGTTTGGACTTCCAGTGATTTCTTCATTGCCAGCCTTTACCAATGCACCCTCAGGAACCCCTCTTTCTTTGGGAATAAACTGCACACTTTCAAAATGTTCACAAAATATTCTCTCCACCTGTTTGTCTTTCTTAAAACCTGACCCTCTGATACAAAGGCATTATCTCTTGGACATCTCTTTCAAGTGGAGGCTAATCATTCTCCCACTGCCTTTGGTAATTCACGTATAAAACTGCCATTTGCATGCTAATTATCTGCCCTGTTCAATACTGCATCCCAGTTTGCATATGCTCCTTTCAAAGTCAATGTTTTTTCATGCTCATATATTTTTGTAAAATTTTAGAAGTAAGATATTTTAACATAAATTGAGAACAATGTCTCTTACCAACTCAACCTCATTTGGGTCACACATCTTATGTCCAGTGGCATCAAAATGGCTGCAATATGTTTACGATCTGGCTAAGAAAAAGTTGCCACAAAATACTGACATTGATAGACATAAAATAGAACTCATAATATGGCCCTATAACAAAAACATTGTCAATAAACTTGTTAATGTCTGCAATTCAAGTATTTATGTTTCTGTACAAGAAAACTTAAAATTCCCTAAAACTTTACAGCTATTAAGAATTTTAATGGAGGCTTTTTCAATTTTATAGTTTAAACTTCACATGATATTATTAACTTGGTACAAAACTAAAATAAAATATTTTAATGTATCAATGTTAAAAAACAAACTTAAATAAACAGTGCTATCTTAGGCTTATTCTCCCCCAAATTAGTGACTGAGTCAGGGTTTATGTGCTGCTACCACATATTGTTAGGGAGTGTAAACCAAGAGGGCAGGAGCTAGGGACCAGGAGGGAGAGATGAGAGGATGCTTGTTACAGAGCTGACTACCTCCGAGAGTGGCTGACTGCTATATCATTGGAACCATGCCCCCTACAAAGCTATCAATGTCACTTCTAGATCATCTTTCAGTGGCAGGAGGAGAGGGGAAGTGGAAACATTTATTCTCCAGCTCACTCTCTTATTGCTCAAAGTTTTATTCCTTGGGTGCTCCTCTGAGTTGGTATGTATGAGTCTGGGCATTAACAGAATCCCAGAGCAGGTGTCAACAGGGAAGCCCCAGGGTTCTAGAAAAAAAAGGACCCGTCAGATTGCATCACAGGAAGTCAGACAGAGCTCTTGCAGAGCTACAAGAGACAGGTGAGGCCAAGAACATTTGAATTGACGCATAAGAGATGTCTGACAAACAAGAGGAAAGCCAAAATTATCTTTTTATTCTCTCTATAGAAAATATTACACAAATCATTGTCATATGTAGAAGTGTTCAAAGACTACACAGTCTAAAATCATAATATATAGAAGTATATACTAGATATGTATACAGAGGTATCATAGGGTAAAAGTATTATAGAAGTATATCATGAAATCAATACAAATATGTTATTTTTTTCTGGATCATGGAATTTGTCAGCTTCTTATAATTTATAATTTGGTGTGATTTCTCATTCTAAATGAATATTTGCCTTTATAATGAATTTTATTATTTTTTAATTGACAAAAATTATATATGCTTATGAAGTACAACATGATGTTTTGATATATGTATGCATTATGAAGTGACTAAATCAAGCTAGTTAACACATACATTATCTCACACTTTTTTGTTGTGAGAACACTTAAAATCTATTCTCTTAGCAATTTTCAAGTATGCAATATATTGTTATTAACTATAGTCACCGTGGTGTACATAGGTCTTTTGAACTTATTTCTCCTAACTGAAATTTTTTGCTTTTTGACCAACATATCTCCAATTCTCCTCCAAACCCCGACCCCTGTCAGCTTCTGGTAACGATCATTTCACTCTTTCTATTAGTTAAGCTTCTTTAGATTCCCTGTATAAGTAAGATTAGGTGGTAATTGTCCTTCTCTGCCTGGCTTATTTCATTTAATATGTACTTCAAATTCATCTACAATGTCACAAATGATAGGATCCCCTTATTTTAATGCTTAACAGTATTTCATAGTGTGTATGTATATATATACCACATTAAAAAAAAATCCAGTTATCCTTTGATGGACACTTAGGTTGATTCCCTATCTTGGCTATTGTGAATAGTGCTGCAATGAATGTGGGCGTGCAGGTATCTTTTTGATATACTGATTTCCTTTTCTTTGGATATATGCCCAGTAGTGGAATTGCTGATTCATATGGAAGTTCTATTTTTAATTTTTTGAGGAACCTCCATACTGTTTTCCATAATGACTATACTAATTTACATTACCACCAACAGTATACATGGCTTTCCTTTTCTTCATATCCTCATCAACACTTACCTTTTGTCTTTTTGGTAATAGCCATTCTAACTGAGGTGAGGTTATATCACATTGTGATTTTAATTTGTATTTCCCTAATGATTAGCGTTGTTATTTTTTATTTTAGTATACCTATTGGCCCTTTGTATGTCTTCTTCTGAGACACTTCTATTCAGGTCTTTTGCCCATTTAAAAAATCAGGTTACTTATTTTCTTGCTCTTGAGTTGTTTGAGTTCCTTACATATTTTGGATATTAACCTCTCATTGAATGTATGGTTGGCAAGTATTTTATCCTATTCTGTAGGTTGTCTCTTCACTCTTTTCCTTTGCTGTGCAGAAGCTTTTTAGTTTGATGTAATCCCATTAGTCTATTTTTTCTTTTGTTGCCTGGGCTTTTGGCATCATATAAAAAATAAATCAGTGCCCAGACCAATGTCATGGAGGTTTTCCACAATATTTTCTTCTAGTTGTTTTATAGTTTCACATTTTATGTGGAAGGTAATAATTCTATGTGCAATTTTATCTTTCCTGTGGAAGCCTCCCAACAGATGTAAGATTTAGGACTCACAAAACCTGAATCTGCCCCTTGGCCCAAGTTTCTCCTATCTCAAAACTTGTAAGAAAACAAACTCAACTTTTCTTGATCTCATGTCCCTGTTTAGCACAAAGCCTTTCTCTCCTCTTCCAAACAGTACTTTTCAAAGATGAATTTGTATTTTCTGCCTCTTCTCCTTCCAGCAAGATCCATTCGCTCCTCCTTGTTCCCCACATCCTCTATTCCCCAGGAAGCACTCTTTCCAAGGCCACCATTAGTCTCTCTCTTGTCAAATTCAAAGGACATTTCTGTTATTTGCCAGGAGTGCCATTTCAGTGGAATTACCACAGATTCTTGGCCATGGCTTCCTTTATGCTCTTTTCCCCTACTTTTTTTCTCTGCATCTGGCAATTCCCATCAGTTTATTTTTCCTTCTTTTCATCTATCTCTTCACATAACCTAATTCAGTACTTTGGATCCAGTCAGTCACCTTTGGCCCTGTGGCGTATTCCAGAAAGAAAGTGTTCTGTGCTCAAGCCTCAGGCAGTGAAACTGATTAGTTTTAAAAATATGTGTGTGTAACACCTATTTATATATGATGAGCTATATTTCTTTGGGAAATGCTGTCCCTTTCTTCACTGCCACAACCTGAATATCTGTAGTAGTTTCCTAACTGCTCTTTCTGTCAGTCTCGTATTTCTTCCATATAACTTCTGTAGTGATCACCTAAAAGTAAACCTTATCACAATTTCTCCCATTAGAAAAAAAATTCCCTAATAGCTTCCTTAAAATTCAGGATAATATTCAGATTGCTTTAAAAAGTCTTAATCAAAAATGTTTAAATTGCATAAGTTTTATGAGCTCATTTTACAAAGTGATAAAGATTCAAAGATATTAAAAAAAAAACCAGTAGCCCTCTTTTTAGATTTTTACATAAGAGTATCATACAAAACATAAGTTTGAGACTTTTTTTTTTCATGTGCAACCACGTATAATGGACATGTCTCCCAGTTAATGGGTGTAGTTCTTAGCCTTTTAAAGAGCTGTATAATATTCCATGGTACATTTGTGCAGAAGTGTGTCTAAAGATCTTTATATTGATACAGGCATTGAGATTACAGTCAGCCCTCCATATCCATAAGCATCAAAATCCCGGAATATGGAGGGCTGGCTATAATATGCCATTTTCTATAAGTGACTTGAAAATCTGCAGATTTTGGTGTCCCGGGGTGTCCTGGAACCAATTGCCGGCAAATACAAAAGGCTGCCTGTATTTTCACGTTCAACCAGTACAAAAACTATTTTAAATTCACAATATTAGGTATGCATTCTTACAGGATATGAGACAGTTTCCGAAGCCACTGGATCAAGGTATATATGTATGTGGAGGTATTTCTTACCCACATCTGTTTTTTCTTCTTCTAGTACCTTGGAGAATCATCCCCCTCCCACTCTTGGGCCATTGGTTCCTATAAGCCAACATTATCTGCCATGAGGCATAGGAAGTGACTCTGGCCTAATCAGAGACTGCATCTCTCCAGCCACAATGATAGTAGTATTTTGCTTTTCAGAATATTAAGCATACCTTTTCAGCTGTTTATTGATGTTTTATATTGGAAAGTTGTACATCTTTTGCTGGTATTTGCTAGCTGATATCTCTTTGGGAGTTCTTATTTTTTTAGTCACACTTATTGAGGTAAAATTTGCACATGATTACTTTTTTCAGCTTCTCAGCTATCTGAGGCCATCATTTTTCATTCATGTGTAGTCACTCTTAGATTCAATTTGGTCTCCTACCTTTGGTTATTTTGAGAACCAAAAAAGAACCAACCCTTAATTTAGTTCTAATCAGGGTATGTGTTCTCTCAGCACCTACATCAACCTGGCCATTAGGCTCTCTCAAGCAGGAATGAATAAGAAGCTGTTCAAGGGAATGCAGATTCTGTCTTTGTGGGCAGAGGCCAATCAGCTGAGGTTTGAGAAGATATTTCTAGGATTGAGTACAAGGCTTCTCTGACTATGGAAGTTCTACGTGCTGCTGCAGTTCTTCTCTAGAGCCACAGGATGGAATGACCCCTCCCAGGCCACAGCAGGCTGATGAGACAGCAGCTCTCTTAGGAAACTTCTATGCTTTTGCTGGCAAAAATCCTCCTCCTTTCTCCCCAATCAGTGGCAAAATTCTAGATTTTGCTCAGCTCTTGAGGAGGCACAGGCTCTTTCCTCTGTCATTAGGTGTGTTGGATTTCCTCTGGCACCAAAGAGAATGCAGCTAAGCGCTTATGATTGTGGCATCAACTTTGACTTCAGATGCTCCTTCCTGGCCTTGCCAATTCTAACCTGATTGTTGTGTTACAACACAGAGGAAGTTGGAGGAAACAGAGGGTCTTGTAGGTTCCAGCTCCTATCACCCCGAATCTCAGGTGAGTTCTTACCACTTAATACTGAAGACTCTTTACCATCTAATTTCATCTCCTGGCACTTTGTCACATGCGTCCCTTTTGCTGAGCATACCAAATGGCTTTACATCCCAGGTGAGCTAAACAAACATTTTCAGAATACTGTGCTTTTGAACACATTTCTTCTACCTAAATTTATCTCCTTCTCAGGCATCTACTCCTCATGCTTTTTTGTTCATCTGTTACTCCTCATTCAGCGCTCAGCGTAAGCATTGCTCCTTTTTGTAAGACTACTTGGGATCCAGTCATTCATTCCCCCTTTATTGTTTAGTTATTTTTAGTAGCAAAAAAATTTTTAAAAATCATTCATGCTTCCATGAAACCATAAATGTGAGTTAAAAACATTCTAGAACTTTTGTGTAAGCAAAACTCAAATTTTAGAAGAAGGGTATCTGACTCAAGATTTTTATCTATCCACTCTCCTAGTGTTAAGGGATTCAAGATATTTCCACCACCTTTTTCAGAGCCAGAGAATATATGAGATAAATTTAAAAATACAGAAAGAGAAGGGGAGAAGTCCAGGAAGGGAGAGAGGGAGGAAGCAAACGATAGGGAAGGGAGAGAGGGATAGGGAGAGGAAGAACAGAACTTGTACGATGTCTTCACATTTCCTGAGGTAGCTATTCCTATTTTCTAATTGTTACCTAGAAAAGTGCCTCAGGTTCACCTTCTTTTCCATTTCTCTTGTTCATAAAAGACGCCCTTTCATTTTCATTGAAAAGGCTACTCATCAGGACCTTAACTTGGTGATCAATGAATGTAGCACAGGATTTAATCTTTCATTTCTTTTCTTTGGGTCTTCTTATTGGTATTTTCTCCAAATTCGTAACTCTTACTCTTTCTCTTATGGAAATTATTGGTACTTAGCCTTTATTCTTTGGAATGAGAACTTTAAAGTGCTTTTCTCCTTAGCCATTCTAGGCTTAAGTTTTTAAATGCAAGCAAAAATACCTCTGAAGCTCAATATTCAAGACATCACTCTGCCATCTCCACTCCCAACTCTCAGGTATTTATAAGAAATACTTAAGCTTTTGTCATTGACTGGCTTTTATTCATATGAAATATCTTTACTGAGGTGGTGTTATTTGGATAATACTATGAATTATCAAGTGGTAAGACTTACTAGGACAAGAATTTTGGCTTTGCTTTTAAAATAAATTTCTCAAATCCTAGAGTTCCTTTTCTACCATTGCCAAATACGATAATCCATCCGTGAGTCCAACATTTAGAATTAACTAAAAAGCATTGCTTGGTTTTGGTTTGGCAACTTAAAAAAATGAATACAGTCTTTTAACATGATTTTGAGAAATATATGTATATATGTATATAGATAGATACATATAGATAGAAACTAGCCAAACTAAAAGTTTTCCATTTTTGTAGAAGATACTTAGTTTTCCATTTTTGTAGAAGATAGGGGAAATTTACCATTGTTTTTCTGAGTGGTAGTTTCTCAGTCATTGGTCACAAACAAGGTGAATTAGATCATCTGGGAAGAGGCACTGTTTTCTTATTCCCCAAAAATGCAGTGAACACCCTAACAGCAACTCTGGTTAGAAGCAGACTGCGAGTAGAGGGCAGGAGCCTTTAGGGTTTTACGTAAGCTAGTCAGCCTAGTCAGTCATCTTGTTATTTTGCAAATATTTTCTTTCTTGTGTACCAGAAATAGGAGAGACTAATGAAACAATTAAAGTGTGTTTCTTTTTGTGGAAACTTAATTCTACAAAGCTTTAAAAGACTAACCACAGTTCCAAATATGATTGGCCTATCTTTACTCACATTTGTTTTTAGACAGTGAACAGACTCAATCTCCTTAAAGTTATAGATACTGAGTCCTGAGAATATTGCCTTGAGAATCCTGTGAACACAATTTCTAATGGTGGTACCATGTATAGCAGAGATTGGATGAAACTTTAACTCTTACATCTGAGTATTAAGCAAGCAGTTCCTTAAAAGACTATCTTTACCTTTAGCAACATAACCTCATAGCCTTCTTTAGAAACTAAATTTCTTGGGTGCTACTTTTGATGATTCCTAATACAAAATTTAAATGAAATTATAGAGATTCAGGGATTATGAATTAGAAGTACAAAAGTTGCAATATTATTTAATATTTATTAGGAACAAGTGATTTGATCCTGTGCAGAAAGTAAGGTTGAACTCTCCAGCATCAAATGACCTCTTGCTTTCTGTCTCCCTCTAAAAATTGTCACCTAAATTAGTTGTGTAGGGTGTGTAGGGTGATCATAATAAAGTACCACAAACAGGGTGTCTTCCACCACAGGAACTTATTCTTGAGGCTAGAAGCCCAAAATTAAGGAGTCGACAGGTTTGGTTTCTTCCAAAGGCCGTGAAGGGAGAATCTGTTCCATGCATCTTCTCTAGCTTCTGGTGGTTTGCCGGCAAGCTTTCATATTCTTTTGCATCTGGAAACAGCACCTCAATCTTCACATGATGTTCACATGCCTTCATTTTCACGTGGCATTCACACGACTTCATCGTCACATGGTGTTCACACGCCTTCGTCATCACGTGACATTCACACGCCTTCATCTTCACATGGCATTCACTTGCCTTCATCTTCACATGGCCTTCACATGCCTTCATCGTCATGGGGCAGTCACATACCTTCATTGTCACGTGGCATTCACTTGCCTTCATCATCATGTGGCCTTCACATGCCTTCATCTTCACATGGCCTTCACATGCCTTCATCTTCATGTGGCATTCACTTGCCGTCGTCATCATGTGGCCTTCACACGCCTTAATTGTCGTGTGGCATTCACATGCCTTCATCATCACGTGGCATTCACTTGCCTTCATCTTCACGTGGCGTTCACGTGCCTTCATCTTCACATGGCATTCACATGCCTTGATTGTCACATGATGTTCTTCCTGTGTGCTTGCATGTCTCTTCACTTGGTCTTCTTTTATAGGGACACCAGTCATATTGCATTAGGGTCCTACCCTATTCCATGATGAGTTCATCTTAACTAATTATGTAAGATATGACCTTTTTCCAAATAAGATCACATTCTGAGGTAATGATGGTTAGGAGTTCAACATGTAAATTTTAGGGGAACACAATTCAAGCCATAACAGCACTCGAATGTGCTTTATGAAGAGGACAACATTTCCAGGGCAGTAAATTCTACTGTAAGAGCTGCCCCACTGAATTGCGTTAGCTCTAATTTTCTGGGTCATATTTGAAGCTCCATTCAATGGCTATAGTCTATAAAATATTGTTGGTTTTGTATTCATATCTGAGGGGAACAAAACTAGTGCTTCTAAGTCCTAGCTGTCTGACCTTACAATAAAAAGGTAAGGCTGCTAGGCCAACAAAACATAGAGTATCTAACAGAGGGGTTTTCTATGTGTAATTCTAGCACCAATTTGTAACTTTGGATACATTACTCAACTTCTAAACTCCATGTGTGTTTCTTTGGTTTTCTGAACACTTGCTATAATGTCATGTAAATATAAATAAACTAGTCTGAAACTGAAATAAAAATTTGAATCTTAATATAGAAATCTTCTCTGTGATAAATAGTTCCCTTTCTCATCACTAGTGATTGAGTCACTTTCTAGTGATCTCAGTCAAAAGATTGTAATAGGAGCAGAGCCGGAGATTGGGCTACTTACCTGCTTTCATGGTCCCTCTTGGTCTGGGGTCAGGCACTGTGCCTAGGGAAGCCAATCTCAGCACAGCGTGGGTTGGAGGGACAAGGCATACTGGTGGCAAATGTTCAGCGTCACACAAAGGGCTTCTTTAAAGATTGGTAGTGTTCACAAACCCTGAGACTACTGGTGATTTTGATATGGGAATCTAGAATCTCTTCTCCTATAACCATTATCATACCTACAAAGTATATTTTCCTAAAAATTACATATTTCAAAGTCTTCTCGTGACCATCCTTTTGTGACTGTATCAGCCTTACATTACCATTAAATAATTGTCCCTCTAAAAATAATCAGCCATCTAAAGATTTCATCCATCCCCTCAGCCATCCTCTTTTGTGACAATTTAGCCTAACACTGTGTCTATTCCTTGATACTTTTGTTTTTGTTGCTTTTGCTCTTATCTAAATTAGATTATGTTACAAAAGTATCTGTCAGCATTTGCAGTATTTTTCCCCAAAATAATAGCATTAGAGAGTTGTATTTTTGCTCTTATTTGAATTGAATGCCATGTTTCATTACAGAGAAAGTAGAGATAATTCTGCTAATTTGTTACCGACTTATTAAGATATTCACTATTTTGGGGGCACTTAACATATTTTAGCTTGTGTGAGTGTGTGTGTATGTGTGTGCACATGTGCATGTATGAGAGAGACTATGTATCCAGTTTATATCATGAACCAGCATAATAAACGAATCAGAAAAAGGAAACTTTATCCAGCTGTCTCTCCTTTTTTTGAGGTACTTCTGTGGGGGATGGTCTTGGGCCTTGAGGTTCTTATTTGTGGAAAGGATGCTTGATGTTTTACAGTACTGTATATCTGAATTAGTTCATTCCTCCTGTGTTTTGGCCATTGTTCATTGACACATTAACAGAGAAGAGGATTTACATTCAAGGTGAATGATATTGTTGTTTAAAGTAAAAGCTCAATATCTGTGCAATACGAGATAAAAGAAATGTCTACATGATTTCTGGTCTTGGATGTTGTTCTAGTAGAATCTCCTGACATGATATTTTGTATTTAATTTACAGGTCTAGGGATCGTTGAAAAATTAAATATATTTTACATGGTTATTCCCATTTTAATTTGACAGAAACATGAGATCTGGGAAAATCCAGCTTTTAAACTAAGTTTGTTATGGATTTTATTTGGGGTAAACACGGAGAGAGATGAGTGTTATTGTAATAAGGTAGGCAGATAAACAGGAGGTAGCTATTCACGCTATTCACAGGGTAAGATAAGAGGATCCAGCCGCTTCCAGCTTTATGTTACATCTACCTATTGCAAGCAGAGCAGCCAAATGGGTCTACCTCTGAACAATTTTGATCCTGTCAGTATTAACCACAGTTATCAGAATGGAGTGACCATATGATTAATCCAGGAGCTTTTGCTCAATATGCCTTTCTTCCCCACCACTGATTTAGTCGATCTGTGTGATCTTGTAAAATGTGGGCTACATTTATTTTGTTACTCAGGAACACTCTGCATTTATGTCTCTTAATAGATAACTTTTTATCAGGTAACTTATTCTGAAAAATGGATGAGAAAAAGTTGTTTTCTAGCTTTTCATATGGCTGATGTAAATAGTATATTTTACAAAGTTGCTTGCACTAAAAATGCCAAAAGGTGCTTCTTGGTAGAGATGGGGAATATTTAGCCTGCCAATGCTAACATATCTTCAAGACCTGCCCCTTAACACCATCCTTTCTACTTCTCACTTTATGAAATTCTAGAATGCCTCTGCCACTGACTCTTCTATAATCACTTTTATCATATTTTCACCAGCCTATAGGAATACATTACCAGCAAACAAGCAACCCAGATGGTTTTTAAAAAGAAGAAAGGAGTGGTCATTAGTTGACTTTTCATATATTTTAAATGCAGCAAAAACGGCTTCTACTGCTTGAAAAATATCTGAAAGATAACTACGGAGCTTATTAAGAAGGGGATTTCAGGGGGGCGGAGCAAGATGGACGAATAGGAACAGCTCCAGTCTCCAACTCCCAGCGCGAGCGACAAAGAAGACCGGTGATTTCTGCATTTTCAACTGAGGTACTGGGTTCATCTCACTGGGGAGTGCCGGAGGATCGGTGCTGGTCAGCTGCTGCAGCCCAACCAGCGAGAGCTGAAGCAGGGCGAGGCATCGCCTCACCTGGGAAGCGCAAGGGGGAAGGGAATCCCTTTTCCTAGCCAGGGGAACTGAGACACACAACACCTGGAAAATCGGGTAACTCCCACCCCAATACTGCGCTTTAAGCAAACAGGGACACCAGGAGATCATATCCCACACCTGGCCGGGAGGGTCCCACGCCCACGGAGCCTCCCTCATTGCTAGCACAGCAGTCTGTGATCTACCGGCAAGGCAGCAGCGAGGCTGGGGGAGGGGCGCCCGCCATTGCTGAGGCTTAAGTAGGTAAACAAAGCTGCTGGGAAGCTCCAACTGGGTGGAGCTCACAGCAGCTCAAGGAAACCTGCCTGTCTCTGTAGACTCCACCTCTGGGGACAGGGCACAGCTACACAACAACAACAACAACAAAAAAAAGCAGCAGAAACCTCTGCAGACGCAAACGACTCTGTCTGACAGCTTTGAAGAGAGCAGTGGATCTCCCAACACGGAGGTTGAGATCTGAGAAGGGACAGACTGCCTGCTCAAGTGGGTCCCTGACCCCTGAGTAGCCTAACTGGGAGACATCCCCCACTAGGGGCAGTCTGACACCCCACACCTCACAGGGTGGAGTACACCTCTGAGAGGAAGCTTCCAAAGCAAGAATCAGACAGGTACACTCGCTGTTCAGCAATGTTCTATCTTCTGCAGCCTCTGCTGCTGATACCCAGGCAAACAGGGTCTGGAGTGGACCTCAAGCAATCTCCAACAGACCTACAGCTGAGGGTCCTGACTGTTAGAAGGAAAACTATCAAACAGGAAGGACACCTACACCAAAACCCCATCAGTACATCACCATCATCAAAGACCAGAGACAGATAAAACCACAAAGATGGGGAAAAAGCAGGGCAGAAAAGCTGGAAATTCAAAAAATAAGAGCACATCTCCCCCGGCAAAGGAGCGCAGCTCATCGCCAGCAACGGATCAAAGCTGGACGGAGAATGACTTTGACGAGATGAGAGAAGAAGGCTTCAGTCCATCAAATTTCTCAGAGCTAAAGGAGGAATTACGTACCCAGCGCAAAGAAACTAAAAATCTTGAAAAAAAAGTGGAAGAATTGATGGCTAGAGTAATTAATGCAGAGAAGGTCCTAAACGAAATGAAAGAGATGAAAACCATGACACGAGAAATACGTGACAAATGCACAAGCTTCAGTAACCGACTCGATCAACTGGAAGAAAGAGTATCAGAGATTGAGGATCAAATGAATGAAATGAAGCGAGAAGAGAAACCAAAAGAAAAAAGAAGAAAAAGAAATGAACAAAGCCTGCAAGAAGTATGGGATTATGTAAAAAGACCAAATCTACGTCTGATT